>NC_056734.1:267396866-267696866 GCF_019279795.1 Protopterus annectens
ATACAACAACATTATGATTATTTCCTTGCTTTTATAGCATGGAATGTAGTCATTCCACCAAGTTCATAGTTGTTTACTAGGCTAACTACCACAAGAGCCTTTTTAAGCCTAGCCATGCATTCCAAATCTCTGACATGTTCTGAAACGCTTGATGAGTGTAAGCATGGGCCTGGGAGATGAACCATTTATAGGTTACTCTGTCCATTAGAGACATAGGTGGCAAACCAGGGATTAAGTTCTCGTTTCCCATGCAATTGTCCAAGTCAGACTTTAATTGGGTTAGGGAGGAACTCTGCTTCGTTGGATGGGGAGCCTGTTCCACAGATGGGGTAGTCTCTGGGATAGATACCTATCTCTTCAGTAGGTCTTATTTATATCACTGGCAAGGTTTAAGTCTTTAGAACAGGTAATTCTGGTGCTGTTTTTATGGCTTTGCAGGAGGTCCATCAGAGTGGGGTCTGACAATGCCCTGTATGCCAGGCATAGATCACTCCTCAAAAGCGTGTAGGAAACAGAATACAGGGATAGGGCCTTGAGGTGGTCTGCATAGGATATATTACTTATGGCCTGTATTCTTTTAGTGAGGAACGTCTGTGGACATTCCAGTTGTTGGATATGCCTGGTTAGGTACATACTAAAGTGTGCATTTTACTCGATGATGGGTCTGATGAATGCCGAATACAGTGGAACAATGACTTCCTTGGACTTAGATGCCATACCTTTGTTTATAAGTTGCACAGCATAGAATGATTTCCTCACCACTGCAGACACTTGATGATCAAAGGCTAGATTACTATCTATGTGTGTCCCTAAGTCCCTGACTACTGGGTCAGTTCTAAGGGGTGTGTTGTCAATATGATAGTTACCAGGGATGTATGACTTCCCAAAAGATACTATTATGCATTTCTTGGCATTTAGTTTAGGTCCTTGGCTCTGACACCAGTTGTTTGTCTGTGTTAGCCCTGTGTAATTTTTTCGCATATATGCCATAACTTGCAGTTGCTATGAGATGCAGAGTATATACTGAATTATCAAAATGCAAATACATCAAAACTCAGGTGATGGAATTTGTATAGATTTTATATAAATTATTAATTCTATAAATTATTTATATAGACTTTATGTGGAATTTATTTTAGATAGATTTCAAAATTCAATGTATCATAAATCTCAAAAATCTAAAAAAATAAAGTAATTGTAAAAAGAAACATAATTTTCTTTTGTGAGTGGATCACCAAAACCCTACCCCCACATTCATTTTAAATTTGCCTGAATAGTGGTATTGTTATAGCAATGTTTTTTGGACAGTAAGGTTGAGGGTTAAGGTTAGGTGCAGGGGACAAGGTTAGTGTTAGTATGTGTTAATAAGGCAGGCAGAGGGCTTCTGCCGCACTTACCATACTTACCAGAATGCGGTTAATTTTCTTTTCAGGCAAAATGTTACATTTTTCATGAATGGAACACTCATCACATTTTAATGGCATTCACTCTGTCAACAATCAGCAGATTCAATATCATGATTGACACCTGAAACATAGTAGTAGCCATGGCTGGCTATGTAGACACATCTGGTAGTTTGGCATAATCTGGTAGAATGTTGCCATCATGCTTTGTAGCTGAAGAATTTGCTCCAACACAGCTATTATAATGCATAGGTGTATCTCATTCTTTTTTTTCAAAACAAGTTTATTGTTTTAACATATAAGAGAAATATCATAACAATTTTATACAAATAATTAAAAATAGGTATTATTATAATATTCAACAAAACAACTAAAGTATTTACAAAGACATCCACTACAATCAGATCAATTAATTAAACTAAAATACTGTGCTATTGAAATTAGAATTTTTTTAACAAATTTTGTAAATTATCCCATAGGTGTATCTCATTCTGAAGCAGTCTCAGTCTGAGGAAGCTGTAGCATTCTTGTTCTGAATTGTCCCTCAGCATTTTATTAGTTATTTCACTAAACATTAATTAAATAATTTTGTCTTGCATAAGCACTTTCTATTCCTTCTTAAGATTAAACCTTGTTTCATTTTGAAATTGTAGGACCATGGCATATTAGATAAATCAATAACAACAACTTCCTTGTCAGATTGAGTTATGACTCTGCCTTGTCACAATTTTGGTGTTAGAAATTTTGTTTCTGGTGAATAGTTAGCCATGCAGCCTGTAAATTTCACATTTGTTCTGGCTGAAGCAGAAAAGAAGATAATAACATGTCCATTTTCCTAGCCATCAACAACCCGGTGGCAAAAATCATACTGATTTAATGGAGTGTTCCTGTGCTCAACAAATGCAAGTTAACACTGCTCCTTTGAGTAGGCAATACATTTTTCTCACAATACTTCTGACAGTTTGAGTACTCATTATAGCAAATTAAAGGGGATTATCATGGACAGGATATGATGTGAGTGAATTCTCACTGTTGTGAAAAAGCTTTGACTTCTGATGGACAGTCCGAAATATTGTAAGGAATCACTGCATGTCTGAAGTTGTTTCTGTGATGTACATCACGGATCTAACAGCTCTTTACCATTAGTTTTGATAGCTTTGAACATTCCAAGCCAAAATAAAACATCACATACTCTTTCTTTACAGCTTATTCCCAAATATATTTTGTACATTTTTCTCTAATATTTGTTTGCATCGGTAGAATGGTATAGTTACTTAGAGTTGAGCAATAGTCCTTGTGATGCATGAATTTCATCGTGATGAGCGCAGTAGCCTGAGTCAGTGTTGGAACTTTCCTGTGGTCATATGGGCATACTGTCAGTATCATATTTCTCAGTAACTGCAGGTCTAAGTTGTTTAGAGTATGATTAAGACATTCCAATAATTCTCAAAGGAAATAAATTAAGAAAGAACCATGAACATAATTCCTAGATCTTGTTGCAAACAATGCCCTGGATAGTACATCTGTATTATGCATGATCTTCCCTGGCTTGAATACTTGGGTTAGGCCAAATGTCTGCAATGTCTGCAGCATTCTCTATAGTCTTTTTTTTTAAGTTTGTACAATAAATTGTCTGCCATAAATGTATTCATAGAACTTCTCACAATCGTACATACTAGGGGGCAACTCTTTTTGATCTCGGCCTACTGTGTCTGAGAATGTGTTGTAGTTGTTGACTCATATGTCTGGTTAATTTTCTTGCAGCATGACTGCTCCTGTAATGGTAACTGGCATCAGCTTGCAATATTACAGGCTTGTTATGCCAAAATAGCAAAATGCTAAAGCTTCAGTCAGTAGTCTCTCCTGCAGCTGATGCAAGCACCATGTAACATGTTTCTGTAAGAGCTGTTTCACAGTTATTTCTAAAACATTTGGAATAAGTATTAAGAAGTACTGTATCATGTCAATCACTCTTAAGACTGACTACTTGTTAGGAGTTTTCTGCAGCTGAGCTACAATTCTAACTTTCTCTGATCAAGTTGCATTCCAAGATTAACTAAGACTTGCCCCATAAATGTAATAGTGTTGGCATGAATGAGATTTTAGCTTCAGATTATTTTATTTATCATGTGTTTACTGGGTAAGTGGTAAGGTCCATGAAGTCTTTTGTAGTCAAAACCCAGCCACAAGTGCAAGCTGAACATACACACACATGCGCACACACACACACACACACACACACACACACACACACACACACACACACACACACACACACACATACACACATATATTTATATATATATATATATATATATATATATATAAATAAAACACACATGCATGTTACATACATACATATATATATATATACATATATATATATATATATATATATATATATATATATATACACACACACACACACACACACACACACACACACACACACACACACACACACACACACACACACACACACAGACACACACATATATTTATATATATATATATATATATATATATATATATATATATATATATATATATATATGTATATATATTTATATATATATATATATATATATATATATATATATATATATATATAAAAACACACATGCATGTTACATACGTACATATATATATATATATATATATATACACACACACACACACACACACACACACACAGACACACAGACACACACACACATATATATATATATATATATATATATATATATATATAAAATATATTTTATATATATAATATATATATATATATATATATATATATATATATATTTATTATTTGTGTGTGTGTGTGTGTGTGTGTGTGTGCGTGTAGTACAATTTAGTTGGTTAAAGCTTCCAGTTGTTGACTAACTGTTTTGTTGATAGCATTTAGTATTCACAGATGATGATTAACAGCATTCAAATGTTAAACACATTGACAAGTCTATGAGGTTATAAATTTATCCATCTACAGTTATAAGGGCACAAGTTTACTCTCAGAACTTATCACAAACCAGTAAAAATTATCTACAGTAGTGAAATATTAAATCAATCTCTAAGGATAAAGAGGTGGAGCTTAAGGCTAGCCCCCATTTATTTATCTGACATTTGTTAAAAGGGAATATTGGTCTGGGTATGTACCCATTTTCAGCAGAAGCCTGGGGAGAAAAACTCCAGGTATGGATGACATTTCGCACTATAATTCACAGAAAATTTACATGTGCAACAGTAAATACAAAATTGCATTTGAAACACTAATACATATAGTCAAATGTTTACAAAAGTACAGCTTAACTGGGTACATAGAGTCAAATGCTTACATGATTGAGAGGCGACAGTGTGATACAATGAAATAAGTTGTTGACATTAGAGTGTACGATTGTTACAGGGGTGTTTAGCTAAGCCCCATCTTTTGCTATTGTTTATAAAACTCAGAAGGAAATTCTTGATGATCTTATTAACAGACATCATATTGGTAGTAAAAAACTGAATAGCAAAGAATCTAAAGGAGGAAATAAATGCTTCAACTTTTTAGGAAAGAACATGATTGTAATGCTTTAACAACATAAGGGTTGTTACAGGGGTGTTTAGCTAAGCCCCATCTTTTGCTGTTGTTTATCAAACTCAGAAGGAAATTCCTGATGATCTTATTAACAGACATCATATTGGTAGTAAAAAAACTGAATAGCAAAGAATCTAAAGGAGGAAATAAATGCTTCAACTTTTTAGGAAAGAACATGATTATAATGCTTAACAACATAAGGGTTGTCGTAGAAAACAAACTATGATACACTTTTAGAGAATGCATTTGAAAAACATTCATGTTTGCATAGTTACTGAGAATTTCCTAGGAATTCAGTAAGCTCTGTGTAAGCTTCATGCAATGCCTACACTGAGTTTGCATGTTAGTGAGATGAACCGCATATTCATCCTGCTCATCACACTTACACGTATACAAGCATGGCTCTGTGGCGAGCAACAGTGCCGCTACTAGGAAACAGTGCAGAGCAGCATAGCATAGAAACAAGAAGCACTCAAGTTTGCCTGCAAGCAAACCTGCACTGTGAGATTGCGCTGACAGCTACAATAACTACAAGGCTGAACATTCTGCAATAACAGCAGTAGTGAATCAGTAAAGAAAAGTTTACTAAGTGAAATGCACACTACAAAATTACTTACAGAACGAAATAATGGAGGCGGTGTAAATGGTAAGGGCTAATACAAGAAAACATACTGGGCATGGAAAGTACGCTGATGAAAATAGACACAGACATGATTGAGAGGAATGAGTAAAGAAGAAGAGGACATGACAAATGTGGCAGTGTCCACAACATACCATATGTCAGGTTACGTACACTTCTAAGACATCAGTAGCATACCATTAAGCACATATGTAGATAGCACAGTACTTACTGCTGTGTACACCTCCTGTGCAAGTATAGCATCACACATGATAGTATATAAGTGACTGCCACACAAGGTTACATGTCATTGGAGGTGAATGACTGTGATATAAACATTACTGACATGCTGATTGGAGTAGACATTTAGAAAATATGTAAAATAGGGGGTATATGGTATACTCTGAAGATCTGCAAAATGAGTTGCTTGAATATGACTGACATGTCGCCATAATTCTCAACTAATTAGGGACACATAGCAACAGACTCCTGTTCAAATGTAGACAGAAACAGGTACAATCATGGACACTTTTAAAATATTATATCTATTAATCTACGGTATTAACAGAATACGTGAATGTAACTTATTATACCTGTTCCACATGTACAACTGTAATAATTGTCAGTATTCTGTAAGGAGAATTCAACACCCCTTCTCCCAAAAATTATCACTTTTTGGAGGGTTTAAGAAGGTCAGTGTTAAAACTGGGGTTGAACTAAGAGGTCTGTATGACACATAAGCCACAATCCCCACCTGCAAGAATCAAACTGACGCCATCAATGTTGTCATTGAGTTGTGTATTTAGTGGGTGAAACACAGAAAGACGTATCACACAAGCATCTACTAGAACACCTTCAATGGAAGTCTTCACTGTCAAATCCTAATGAATATGCAGCACAAAGAATAGCTCTGTATGGCCTACCAGATGGATGGGAGCTCATTGTGCCAAATGGGGGTACACTTAACTAAAGCATCCCTGGCATAAGTAGTGGCCATACAGATAACTACACATACAAACACCACACTATTATGAGTGGATTCCCTACACACAGCTGGGTATTGCATGAATCTGCCATATGTAATAGCAATGGATATTGTCTGAAGCATCTGCAATTGAATTAAGAAGTGATCCATTATAATGAATGGTACAGCAGTATGTGAGACTGATGGCAATGCATCAACTATGCCCTTGTGCACAGAAAGCACAGCAGTGCAAAATCTAGTGTCAATGATAGAGGAAGCTGACACTGTGATATGGCACACATACCAAACAATACATGGATCACCCTCTATAAGTACATGTCAAAACTCAACACATATGGCACACTACTATCACTGTCCCCCTGACATTGCCAGTGAAAATGTTACACTGGCATGAAATCCTTATATACATCCACATGTGTGATGTATAAGCATTAGGATTCAATAGTGCAGACTTCCCTTCACAATTTAAACTCTTACTTGTGCAAACTGCAACTATGAAATCTTCCTGCCTATATAATCTGTCATAATCTGTTACTTATTAATTTCTCTGACTATAGAAGCTGTACATTGCTAATTGCTCAAGACTGTTAACTAGACTGCTTACTGTTTCTGATTTCTCACTCAGGAAGTGAAAACTCTGCAAATAATTGTTCTACACTGTTATGTATATAAATGTCTAATGTTATTTGATGTATTAGAATCCAATTTTTGTTGACAATTATTCTGCAGTAATTTAATACTGCCATATATTATGTTTGTGGAGCTTTTCTCCCTGGGCCTCTGGTGAAAATGGGCCTTTTTGGCCCAGTGGACTATCCCGGTAGCCAAATGTCAATAAATAAATGTGTTCATGCAAACTATCACATGGTAATACTGATGTGATGTAGTGGAACATCCATGACACAGTACAGTGACACTATAGCTGTACCTATGGTACAATTGGACTTCAAGCTGTACTTCACCTCCAAATAAAACCTTGGGTATGAATCATGTGCAACACAGTGGAATTGTTAACACAGTCATACAACTCTACCTATTTCACATCATTACACCAGTTGTACATTATATGCCTATATGTTTATCAGTGGAATTGTGTGGGTGAAGTCCCTGACACCATATACGGGCACATTGTAAATGAGGTGGATGTGGCTCATGCAACATAATAGTACATATAATGAAATCCCCAAGGTTGCAAGTGAATCTCAATATGTCATATGTTTGTGTATATAACACCATTACATGTGGATGAATCCAGGCGTATGTACCCATGTAATCAGTATGATGTAATATTACTGTATGCCAGATAACATTTCCAGATGCTAGGTATACATTTGCGTGCCTGTGCCATACTGCAGCTGTCACTCTGATGGTTAAATGAGAACTATGTAGAATATTGATGTACTCCACTACAAGAACACATACCTTACTTAGGCAACAATATACATAGCATCATCCTATGTCAACAGTCCTCAGGGGGTATATTACCACAGCTGTTATGGAAGGAAAATGTAGCCAAATGGCAACAGTGGCCATTAATACAGCAGCCCAAATCACAGATTGGAATACACTGTTGTAGGGCTAGAGTACATCCACTCCTGAACATAGCACATATGGATGACAATGACATTGGCATATGCAATGTTAATTGGGTCATAGAACATTACAAGGCTAATGGCCAAGGGCACATAAAATCCTAGATCTTATTATGCCATTTAAACCCAACTCGCTACATCTATGTAATGGTTTGCAATGGAAGATAGTAGAGGTGTGTGTGTGTGTGTGTGTGTGTGTGTGTGTGTGTGTGTGTGTGTGTGTGTGTTTGTGTGCTTTATTTTATTACAAACTGCCTCTGTTTATATGTGATGTGTGCACCACCCCATGACAGAATTGGCATATCACACATCCAGTGGTCTGGAGATTGCTTGCAGAGGGTCGTGGAGATGCTCAGCTTCACAATGTGTGGATGTATCTTTGAGATGATGACATCCTTGGTGTTCCATAGAAAGGATGTAATGTGGACAGAGGGGAACAGGGAATGTTGGATTCAGGGGGCTATGTAATAGTTTGTCCTGAATGGGAGTCAAATAAAGAGATTGAAAACATCATATAATGACAGTAATATACCTCCCACATACATATCAGATGAACAACGTCAGATTTGAACACTATACCTATGTGGGTATACAAGCTGAATCCCATACAGTGTATGACTAGAACCACCACAGATGTCTGACTATGACACTGTCAGAATGAACTTTTTAGAGGATGAGATCATCAGTGAATGCTGAGAAGGAAATGCTTAGTTGGAGTGTCTCACATAGCTTTGGAATCACATCCCAATGTAAAATCGCTTCTAGACTGATAGTTGAATGAACATATATACACACAAGTTGACTGCTGTGAGTTTAGAATCCTTATTTATCTAGTTACACAAGCTACCAAACATCGTGCATAATGCTAGCACCACCACACAACTCTGTCTTTAACACTATTGGAGTGCCCTTTATAGAGGATGACATCATCAGTGTATGCTGAGAAGAAGATGTTGGGAGGAGTGTATGACACAGATGTGGACTTACATTCCTGTGTAAAAATTGTCTCCAGACTGATAGTTAAATGAACATGCACACACTCCAGTTGACTGCTGTGAGGAACGAGTGGATGGGGCACTGTAAATTCATACCAAGTATAGCACCCACAACCCTCCTGGACATGGGCAGTCATTACTAAATACAGTCCTGGGTATTGACTAGAGAATATATGGTATTACATTGGGATGAAATGGCTAGGCTTGAAATGACCTTCAGGTTGATAGCCTAGTAACCTCCTATGATCCTATGATCCTATTAGCACCACCTACCTACCTAGCTACACAAGGTGCAGAACACAGTACTTAATGTTAGTGCCACCACGGAAGTCTGATTTAACAGTGTCAGAATGCACTTTATAGAGGATAACATCATCAGTGTATGCTGAGAAAAGGATGTTGTGAGGGCTGCATGAAACTGCAGTGGAGTCATGTAGCAGTGTAAAAGTATCTACCGAATGCTGCTTGAGTGAGGGCAGCAGGAGCTGGACTCATACTCTTCTGACTACACACTCACCCACTCGGACATAAATACATACACAATTTGGTTGCTGTGAGATTAGAATCTGAACCTAATTACACAAACTAAAGAACAGAGTACTTAACACTTGCACCACCACAAAAGTCTAAGTTTAACAGTGTCACAGTGTCACAGTGCACTTTATAGAGGATGACATCATAACTGTATGCTGAGAAGAGACTGTTATAAGGGCTCTATAAAATTGCTGCAGGGTCATGTATAGGTGTAAAAGTATCTTCTGAATGCTACTTAAGTGAGGACAGCAGGAATTGCACTCGTGCTCTCCTGATTACACAAACAGTCAGACAAAGATATGCATACACAAGTTGACTGCTGTGAGATTAGAAACCCTACCTTTTTAATTGCACATGCTAGAAAACACAGTACTTAATATTAACACCACCACAGAAGTCTGGCTTTAACAGTGTCATAGTGCACTTTATAGAGGATGACATCATCATAATGTCACAGGTAACATATACTGTTATGGGACTTGTTTGCAAAGCCAGTACTTGTAATAGGATTGTGTGAGCTCAGTTTGCAAAAGGACATATAAATACATCCTGGCAACCTAGGTGAAAGAAGCTGTCATGAATGCATATTGCAAAAGTGAGACAGATGTGTACCTGTTTCTCAGTATGTTGTTTAGATGGCACACACACACACACACACACACACACACATACACACACACACACACACACACACACACACACACACACACACACACACACACACACACACACACACACACACACACACACTTTTGAAACACCAGAAGTGCAATGAGGGAGTTATGTGTCTTCATATACAGATTAATGTATGTCCTCATTAATATAAGTTACTGACAATATCAATGGGATATGATCATGGATGACCAATGTCCAGTGTCACTATAAACACAGACCAATTTTAACAATGTAATTATACTCTGTAATTCTGGAATCTGTGTGACTATGGCCCAAGTCCTGATATATCATTTTCAATTGCATTCTGCAGGGCACACATGAATATAAAAAAGTATGTGTTCAGTCAAGTACATGTCACTGCCCTTCTCTTGTATTTATGAATGCATTTCCATATATAAAGGGATTACAGCCCAATAACCAGAGTAAGATATGTTAAATACCACTTAACAAAATAAATCACCAAGAAGCAGAATTGCATGGATAATTGCAAAGTATTAGCACATGAGTGATTAAAATTTCAGGAATTCAACTTGGACTTGTGAAGTAGTAGTGTCCACTGGGACTTACTGCCAAACTGTGCAGAAATAGGGACATACGGTAACTGACCTGATTGGGGTTAACTGTAAAATGCATCTGTTTGTTGTGAATGCTTCATGTGTCAGGCCTGCGAGATATGTTATAGGAGAAATTTCTAGCAGCTAGTATGATGTGCATGCTGTAGTCTGTCTTTGGGCTATATTGGCTTAAGTTTTATTTGATAAATAACTGTTGGGCTTACCTTGCCCAAATGTGGTTCTCTGCTTAAGGAAAACAGTGAAACATTTAATTTAGTATGCCTTCTTTCATGCTAACAGGCTCAGTGCGATGCACAGCTGCAGCACTCTATAAACAGTAAGACAGTAATAAGTGTGGAACATACCCATGCTGTATGACTTTCTCTGTGGCACGGTGAGTTTGAGCAGTGAGCTTCTGGTCAGAGTAAAGGTGATCCAGGGCTCCAATCCAGATATTTTTTTAATACAAATGGTGTCAGGATGTTATTAGCTAAGTAAATGTGATTATCAATTATTGTGCTAAAATATATGCCTGCCCCAAATGGCATCATTAATGCCTACCTCAATACACTTGTACAACTAGTATATTTTCCAGGCCTCACTGCATATCACAAGTTAATTGTGTGTACAGCTTTCTACAAATGACAAGGAGTGGTAGATCTTTTGAAATGATTAGTATGAACCAGCATATATGATAACTATTTGTGCAGGGCCAGATATCCTGAAAAGTGTGTGCAGTATGCTTCATCACAGTAAGGACAGTTTCCTTGTCATATAAGATTAACATTTCATCTGTTATCCTACTGAATATGCTACAGTATGTTCTGATGAGACAGAGGAGGTGATGACAGATACAGGGCTGTAGAGTATGTAGGAGGTAATGTCCTGGCACATTCATGAACATCCTAATGGTGTGTTGGTATGACATGTCTTCTTAATCAGAATATGTCCTGCTCTGTAGCATGAATTGCATGTGCTAAGGATAGAGGAGATATACAGGGGAAAAAAAAATACATCCATATACATTTGTTTGAAGAAGATGTGGGACATCTGAAATATAATGGTGTCATGTGGGAATTGATTTTTGACAGTTATAGCAATAGTGGCCTACCTTACAGTTTACTTGATAGGCAGACATAGCATACTTGTGTAGGAGAAAGGGTAGACAGATAGATAGACAACAGATACCCAGGAAAATGACCTCTGAAAACAGTCCTTAAGAACATCCCTACAGCTAGGTTATAAGCTTTGGCAAGATGAAAATGTATGTTTATACATCTGATCATCACCTGAACATGACACAGAGGGGAGTCCTTCAGCAGATTTTGAAACCTTGCATACTACAGTAGCACTGATAACCTGTGAGATCAACATAACATGTTGGTATTATTAGTAGAGACATGACAGAATAGAGAAACCATGAGATGACATTTACATCCTTCATCCTAATGGATACACACACGTAAAGTGGGGTGGGAGTGAAGGGGTGAATACAGAGAGAGATGTACATGCACATAACAAAGTTTGTTGTAATGTAATATTCATGGACATGTTTTTGGTCTGTTCTCATTATTAACCTGCCATGCTCTGTAGCATGAAGTGACTGATATAGGGGTAAAGAAGGGTTAGGTGAGGGACAACAGGCTTATGACAAGCAGAACAATGTTGGATAAATAGCTCATTGTTGTGGGGATGGATGTTAATTCAAATACTCTTTTTTTGGTCAATATCCAATATATTTCCATGAGAACTCATAATTGTGGCAAATGTTAACATGTGGGTGATTAAACATATCAGAGACATATAACATTGCATTAAGAAATGATGTGAGATGTATCTGGAATAGAACCCTTGCTGCCATGGGCAAAAAAAAAATTCAGTCACATGATTTATGTCAGCACTCCACATAGCAAGTTACATATTGTTACATACAGTAGTCCAAAGAACTGTTAGAGTAACTGTTTCAAAGTACTACCTTTACAGTGTTTTAACTCTATGTTTCTTCAGTGCAGTGAGTTTAAACAGCATTTGGTGAAGATAACCGGACTAGTGCTGCCGATGAAAAAACTCACCAGCCTTTGCCGTATGACATGAACAGCCATTCACTGTTGCTTGGCATTGGTGAGTGATACTAATCTCTGCACAAATTCAGTGGACAGAAAGTGGAGGCTTTTTTATGGGCCATTTCTGGCCATGTGTGTCATGTGTGATTCTATCTTTTGACCAGACTAAACATGCAAAAAATGGGGTTGATAGGAAAATGGTGAAATAGGGTGGAAAGCAGAGGGAAGAACAAAGGGGAAGCAATACAGAATTTGCAGGAGGGAATTAGGAAATTCCACTTCTTCAACACAGTAATGGGCACATGTTGACAACATTTGATGAATTTGGATTGTCACCAGAACACAAATAGGTATGCTGCGGTGGTGCAGCGGTAGTGTTGTTGCCTCACAGCAAGAGGTCCTCCCATTTGATTCTCGGCTGGAGTGTGGGGAGTGCCTTCTGTGTCGAGTCTGCATGTCCTCCCCGCAGTTGGGTGGCATTTGAAAGACGTGTAAATGGGCATGCCTTTGTTGAAGGTTGGACATCGAGCTGGCACCTCGGTGTTCATGAAAATCTACTGCCAATCATTAGCAGACTGGAGTTCCGCTGTGGCGACCCCTAACCGGGAGAAGCCGAAAGACAAACAACAACAACCAGAACACAGATAGGTGACAACAATGCAATGATATTGTATAACCAATTGCACCAAATCAAGTGTATCGAGAAGACACATATGCAATGTGTAGAGCTACATATAGGACATTTTTTTCGTAAGACAGGTGACCATTTTTTTGTTTTTGATTTCAAAAAAAGAGGAATGTTGAGGAAGGAAGCTAGGAATGTGAGGGTCAGGTAGGTAGTATAGGGGAGGAAGCAGGTGCAGACAAGCAAGACATACAAGACAGACACAGGGATGGTGATGGATACAAAAAGATGGGGACACTATGACTGGCGATAGGTAGGGGACATTGGAGACACATGCCCATCAAGCATGGGAACAGTGAGAATCTAGTCCTCACCCTCAGAAATGTCATCTCTGTCTCCTTCCTCAGTTGCCTTTGAAACTGCTTGACGTGGAAGTATCTTTTCTATTTTTGAATGAGCAACTTCTCCACATGGCTAATGTGGGCACCAAGACCAATCTCTATTAGGTCATGCACCATCCCTGGCAGCTCCTTGTGGGTGATATTAGCACTGTCTCCGCCAGTACTCCTGAGGGGGTTTCACTACACCACCAGCCAGAGCAATGATACCTGATGAGAATGGACCAGGTTGTGCAGAGGTTGTGGAGGGAGTACTGCCAGGTTGCATCCCAGCGGTGCTTGTGTTGGTGTGGCAACTACTGCAGGGTTGGCAGGGCAAGCCACAGTAATTGGCCCATCTCCCTGTGTTGAAATGCATTTGGCTTGTTGGCAGAAGGTATGACTTCAGAATGTTGTGATTCCAGGTAATCCGCCAAAAAAAAAAAAAAATATATATATATATATATATATATATATATATACAGAGAGAGAGAGAGAGAGAGAGGTAAAGGATGGTGTGAAACAAAAAAGAAACTAGAAGATCATAACCGTATAATGTCACATTCATGCTTCATTACAATAAGTATCCTTTGATAATTATAATAGCTATAGAGCTTTCACAATCCCAGAAATGATTGTGAAATGTTACAATTAATCCTTGGAATATGTGCATTTTCCATATATGCTTTTAAAGATACTACAGATTAACTTAACAACATAGAATTAAACCCAATACTGCTGCATTTCAAACTGAAAAATTATAGTTGTTGAATGTGAATCTAGAAGTTACTTGTGGAAACTGAACCCACATAATCTGAATACACTATTATACTTGCCTGATATAATTACCAAGAGCTATAGAAGAAAGTATGCATGCTTGCTGCTTCAGTTAAGATATGCATGCCGAAGTTGATAGTGATCTATGGAATCACAATATATTTACTACAGTAAGGGTCAGTTGTGTTGCAAACATACCCTTTACCTCACTGAGTTGCTCCAGTTTCTCATCATGTGTCTCCCTGTTCACTGTGATTTCCTCTTGAGTTGTAAAATAAAAAAATGAGAGAAAAAGAGACATGAAAGCATTATGTATAGTAATCTCGAGTAACTATACCACTAAGTATCAATTCAAGTTGCTTGATCAGTATACTTACACAACTCAGGGGTGTTAGTAGTTCAAAACTCATCCAGCCACTGGTCGAGTTGTGCCTGCTTGTGCCTATTAAGGCCACTGTAGTGGTACCTACATTGCTCCCCAATGCATTGCATGCCAGTCGTACTACAGATAGACTTGGCTAGGCTGTTCCAAGCCTCAGCCTTGTACTGAGACCTGGTATAGTCCCCATGCAGCAGCATATGGCTGTAGCACTAGGAATGCAACAAAGATTTTTGATCCCATTTCTGTGCCCTGAATTTGGCACAATCTTCCCCATCTCCTGCCATGTCTGCAAATGTCATCCAGCAACCGTTGCAATAGTTTCCCGCCAAATTCTGATCTCACTTTATGACCAGTGCTCAAACATGTACAACCATTGTACAACCATGCTAACTGCATTTGCATGATGTTAAGTAAATAAAAACATTGCCAAACAAACAAGAACGGAGTTTATGAAACAGCAATGATGATATGCCACTTGGCATTGATTTATGGGATATGTGCTGCTATACCTGGTCACACTTTGTCCAACGGTCAACACTGGAATGCTAAATGACTTGGCTTTTACACCATGACTTTGGGGATGAATGGAATGACTTGGCACATATTTTGTGGGGAATTACACACTTTTAAAATTAAGCTGTACAATGTGGGAATCAAATCTATGTAAAAGGGGAAACATTCATTTCTTCATAGGTGATTATTCCTCATTGCCACAGAAGAAGTGTTTGCCAACTATGATCATTACAGTTATATAGGTTAAAGAGTGACTGTTGCTATACTTCAATTAAGCCTGTATGTGTGTGACGTTAAAAAGGTCCTAGCTTATGCATTCTCAGGTGTGATGCAGAATTAATGTCAGACAATATACTGGAAATTGAAAGATTTGCATAACTTTCGTAATAGAGCTTGGAGTTATGATGCATACCGCACACTACATTTTTTTAGAGTTATACTTGGATTATGGTAGGGGTGTAGATGATTGTCAATAAACTGTTGTCTCCATCAGGGATATGCAACTGCATTTTTATTACATAATCATCATTGCCATGCTAAACCAGTTAGACACATAATACATATAATAGATACAAAAGCATATGTATGCAAGCAGTAATGATAGTTTTCTGTCAATCAACTTTCTATACATAGCTATTGGTATGTAGTATTACCTTTATAATCAAAGTTTTCTTAAAAATTACAGTAGGATACCTTTACTATACAGTGGAGTATGCTGGGTTTGAACCCTGGCTCATACTGCACTTACACATGGTGTCATAGGGAAAGATAGGCAATAAGTATATTTTCCACATTCAGTACTGTTCAGAGTGCTGAAGGCTGTGCATCACCACTGAGCTTGTTTCTGCAAAGGAAGGTGAACCAAATTAAGTTTATCACTTTTTTCCTTAAGTAGAAAACCCTGTTTGTCCATAGGTAGGCAACGCACAAATGTAAAAGGCAGTAGCAAGCACATATACATACCTCTCAAATATCCAGATTTCTGCAGAATGCACAGATTTTTGCCTCATATCTTTGGTCTGCTCCTCATAAAATTTTTGTTTTTCTGGCAATTGATTGAGAATCTAAGTTACAAAATAATGATACAAAGTTAAGTTTTAGACTTCATATCCTTCAAAAAATTATGCCAATATAAAACATGTTATTCTATCGACTTTTTAAGTTTATAGGAAAACAATATTTAAAAAACGTCCCCATTTTAGGGCCTTCGTCCCCTCAATATTTATGGTTTTGTTCAGGTTTCTTGCATTAAGAGGTTGAGAGGTATGCACATATATTACTTGTGTAAATACTCATTATGACCCTTCCTCAGTGAAAGTAACTACTATGGAAATCCAGCCCCTCTTTACTTATGTTCCCTCTTTTTTAGCTGAATGTATTTACACCTTGTGCTACAGAAACAGTCAGGTAACAGGTGGATTTAATGCAGTCATTAACTTCCATGTTGCTGACTGCTGTGCAATGTTGGTAAGCATATTTGCAGTTTGTGAGCTGACTGAAAGTAAATTTTTCATTATGCCATGAACCCTGCAGATGGTAAAAGCAAAACAAAAAGATAAAAAAAGGGAAAGACAGTTCTGCATTTAAACCCTCATACTGTAGCACTTAAACAACACAGTTGTAGTGGGTTATCTCTCTTTGCCATTGACTCAGCTTTGCTGTATCAATCAAATCATGTGCATACAAGCAATTCATATTTCCTATCCAGTATTGAACAGTCCTTACTGTTACACATTCTCGGTTGTACATATGAGGCTAATATATTTACTGCAAAGAGTGATCATACAATTATTTATGAATAAGTTTGCAAAAATGTAGCTCTGTCTTCTCTTTGTATTCTGGTCATTCTTCCCTTATCTCTGCTTCACTATCAGACATGCAATCTGTAGTGAATTTCCTATAACTTTTCATTCAAGGTGTGATACAAATATATAACAGTGAACAACAGTTTTCATCAAAGGCAGGAAAGTTGTGCTATTCTGTCCCCCAAAAAATTACACGTGTGCTGTTTGGTTTAATTTAAAAGCCCACTGCAATTAGTTCCACACTTTGTAAGTGTATCCTCACTGTCACCCCCACTGCAGGGAAGGCTGTCTGAATTGCTGTTGTCTTTTCCTTCACTCAGACTAATCATTCACAGTTACAAGCCATGAACACCTTATAGTGTTGTAGAGGCTATATTATCTGCTACACAAAGTCAAATGTTTGGTATTCAGCATTTCTAATAAGTTCATACCTCATTTGCATCTTCACTATGCTCACAGAGCTGAAGCTGCACTGTAAAAAGGTAAGCATGTAGCTAGGGAACTTGAAGGTGAGGAGACTTGTTTTCAGACAAAACAGAAATCTGGATTTCTCTGCAGAAAAGCATTTATTTGCTAAGTTATATTTCCTATAATTCAAGGACATTTAGATTGTAACATTTTAGAAATGCATTTTGTAGCCAGTAGAAAATGAAGGGCAATCTGTATGCACTTCTTATTCTTATTCTACTTCTTACTGTTGGCACAGTCAGTTTTTACAGGGCTTTACGTTTGTGAGATAGAGTTTATGCATTCACCATGAGTATGTTCTTATCATTTACTTTTGCAATTTTACCTGGTATTGCAGGGAAGTGTAATTATGATTTTCATCCAATGCAAGGGATTTTACATGTGGTTGACTGTGATGTTAGTCTATTAAAAGCAGCAAATAGTGCGAGAATTGCAAAGTTAAAAGCTCAATGAAAATTAAAACAATGCAAAGAATAAAAATCAAAAGTTGGAGCTTACGAACACCAGCGTAAAATATTTACACAGTCTTTAACAAGTAAAGCTTTGAGGTAAAACACCCTTTCTCAATGTATAATTCACTATTAAAATCACATAATTTTTAAATAGATTAATCAAAGTCCCATGATAAAAGATGCCCCTATTTAATGATGCACTCGCTCTCTCTTTAAAAACACAGATAAAAACATTTGAAATGCTAAATATTAATACAAGATAAAAGTACAAAAATACAAATATATGGTGCAGCCAGGTGCACATCTATAAATTAATTTGTTTTATTTAACAGTGGTTTCATAATAACTGGTGATTTCAACTCAAGTTCTTTATCAGCATTCAAATGAATAATCCAGTTTAACTCCACAACTTGTTTCTAAACCAATATCTCCTTCTCAAATCAGACCTAATATTTTGTATAACTCTGAATTTAAAAAGTATATTGCACTCCCATAGCTACTATATGGTTAGCCAATGGTTTAGTCAACACTTTTTGCATGATGTCAGATAAGTGCTCCGAAATTCTATCTTTTAATCTCCTGTTACTTTTACCTATATAGAATCTAGGGCACACATCCCAAACTACCTGATAAGCTATATTTTCCATAGTATATGTCACAAAGGAGTCAAACTATTTTTTTTTCTTGGTAACTGGGTAACTGGATGAATACATTTAGTCTGTTGTAATATATGTTTACATAAAGAACAATTATAACAAGGAAAGGTACCCTTTCTCACAACAGGGTAACCATCTTTTCTAGTTCTCAAGTCTTTATGACAGAGATGCTGCTTCAAACTTTTACTTTTTTGATAGGCAAACTCATGTCTCTCTCCTACAAACTCCTTTAATTATGGGACAACAGTTAAAATTGGCCAGATCTGTTTAATAATATTACTAACAACTTTTGTTGTAAGGTTATAGTTGGTCAAATGACATCATTTTTTTTCTTTTTTATGTTTATTACTCTGGCCATTACTAATATATAAATCATTAATATATTGCTGTTCTAGAGGATTAGCATTCATTACAATATTATCAGAAAAATATGGTCTCGCTTGGTAATTTATTTCTTTAATCATATCACACACTTCTATCAAAAAGTCTTTTTCATAATTCTTTTGCTAAAATTCCTTAGTCATTTGTTCGATACTTATTTTATAAGACTCTTTATCTGTAGTTAACCTACTGGTCCTTAGAAACTGACTTTTCACTATCCCTTTATAAACATGCCAAGGATGCATGCTTTTTCTATGCAAATTAGCCTGTACTTTTTTTCTATAGTTGAAAGTAGATATTTCCTCCTTTCTACAGACAGCGATATCTAGAAAATTAATTTCTTGTCGAGAATATACTGGTTTAAACTTTAATAAAGTTGTGCTACTGTCTAATTTAACCACACACTCATTTAAACTCAACTCATCACCTTTCCATATAAAAAAAATGTCATCAGCAAAATGTTTATAATATTAAATATTCTTTACATATACCATGGACTGATTATAAATAAATGTATCCTCCTATTGGCTTAAAACTATATTTGCATATGTATTAGCTGCCAGAGTACCCATTGCTACACCTGCTATTTGATGGTATAGCTGCCCATTAAATAAAACAAAAAAATACTATCCATGGCATTTTCTAACAAAAGACACAAAGTTTCTATCTTCCTTGATGAAAAAATCACTATTCTTACACAAGTGACTGCTTATCACTTCTATTCCATAAGAATTTGGAATGACAGTGAATAAAGAATTAACATCAATCACTTTTTAAGAAAACATCTCAATGGAAAAGAGTAAACACTGGAGCTGAGCAATAACCAAAAGTGCTAAAGTGCTGCAACTATAAACTACAACTTAGAGCATGAACGAAGACAGAACCACTGCAAAAATATATGTTCTTTCTTGTAACAAAATTTAGGATTATTACCCAAAACTTCATTCACTTCTTTGTTCCCTGCTACTATCTTCTAATGTTCATCCACAGTTTTCCTAATACCCGTAGCCTTAATCGAAATGTGTAATAGAAATCCTATAAAACTTTTATTTTCGTTTTTAAAATACCCATCATAATTATTACCATTACTATTACTTAAATTAGAAATTCCGCTCACCAAAATATGAGGAAATATCAAGCATCTTAATCCTCCCACTTGCTGAATCACCTGATCCAAGTATAATGCTGAATAACATCCATCTATAAATAACTTTCTCTGATGTTTAGATTCATTATGGAAAGATTCATTTGAACTCATTAAATGACCAATCTGAATGAACTGGCTTCTAACCACATTCTTCTTCATAAAGCTGGGATGTTGACTATTCGCCATAAGATAATCATTGACAGATATATATATCTATATATATATATATATATATATATATATATATATATATATATATATATATATATATATATATATATATATATATATTACTTTCAAACATTCACAAAGTTACATCCATTGTCAATACAACATCCAAAAAAATAATTTTCACATGTTTTCCTCCTGATGTGAATTTAATAAAACTAATACCAAAATTGAAGTCATTAATAAATATATCAACTTCTTCATAACTACGCGCCCAAACAAAAAACAGATCATCTATGTATCTGTTATAAAAAAGCACATTTTGAAATTTACCATGGGTACATAGATGTTTTTGTTCCCATCCACTCATAACAGCATTTACATATAATGGTGCCATCCTGGCACCCATCACCATCCCCCTTTTTTGTTTATAAAAGTCTGAAGAAGTATTTAAAACATATTAAAAAATAAAGGTTCTAAACATATATTTTTTTGCAGTGGTTGTGTTTTCATTCATGCTTTAAGTTGTAGATTATAGTTACTGCACTTTTGGTTATTGTTCAGCTCCAGTGTTTGCCTTTTTCCATTGAGCAGTTTTCTTAAAAGGTTTTCAAGTGTTTCTGTTTCCACTTTTGGTTTTATTGGTTTTCTTGGATGTAGAATGGAAGCTGGAAATGCCTCACAGTTGGTTTGACAGTGGCTCTCAGGATATCTTGAATTTTCCTGTACATTCTGTACCAATGGAAATATTCAAATTGAGCTAGTCTTTGGGGAATTTGGTTTCTAAAGCACAAATGGTGCTTGCAACATTGCAAAACAGTAATTTGGTTTCTAAATGTTGCTTCATTGAGTCTAATAAGTCTGCCTTTGGTCCTGGGCAACAATGGACTAGACTTGGGCAGCAACAGACTAGTGGAAATGATGGTTTCAGTTATGGGAAATCTGCAATCTCTCTTTTTTTCATTGGTTAACATTCCATTGAATGTGGATAACATCACAGGGGTGACTGTAAATCCTTTTAATAATGCTATGGCAATGCCATTAAATGCTCCAGTGTACAATGAGTATTTATAAGAGTGTAGGCTCAAAGTTTTTGAGCTAGAGAAGCAACTGCTCAAATTTAAAACTTTGGAGCTTGACGTTTTCTATTTAGAACATTGTATCAGCATACAGCAATTTTCATTTGGGTTAAGATGTTTTAAGTTCCCCAACAAAATACAATATAAAAGTAAGCTGTATTTGAAACTTGTCAATTTATTTAATAACATCAGCACTGAGATGATAAAACTACTTGCTGATAATTATAAAGATGAATTAAAATCACTCAAAGATTGTATTAACAAGATAGATGCATTTATTCATCAAAATAGGCATTTTCAGATAGCTTGGCTCTGTACAATGGTAATGAGGCCAAATTAGACAGACAATGTGCAACAGTGGTTAAAGGAAATGTAAAAGGTAAATAGAGATTGCAATGCTTATGCAACTGGTCAAGATTTTCCATTAAAATGTAATAATGACAATGAAGCAGACAATATAATATAGACTTATCAACAGGTGACAATTACAAATAATAATGATTTAAGTGATATTGGACGTAGCAGTACTGATCATTTTCCTACTGAAACTACTGAAGGGAATGAAAATGTAAATAGTGGTGAAACTAATACTCATCCTACAGCAGCTAGTTAACATCTTCTCCTTTTCAGAAGCCCATGAGAGTGAATCATGGAATAAATCAAGGGGCACCGAAAGGCAAGCAGAAAGTGAAGGGGAAAGGGAGGGGGGAATAAACCCTGTTGGAAGTGTGAGCAATAATGACATTTTGGTGTGAAATGTTAGTAATTTTCTTCTTAATGACACACATTTAATAGTGTTAAAGAAAGGACTGTCTTTTGTTCCTTCATGTAGATCAAATGAGGTTAATACTTTAAAATAACTTAAGCTTTATGTATGTAAATTGAATTTATAGTATATTTTGCATGATGTTAATATTGATAAGGATGCCTTGCAAATGCACAAAAGACGTTCTTTTAATCCAATATTACATTTTACATTACACACTCTACACATTTTTGAAGGCACGTGAAAAGGACATTAAAAGTCTGTTATCTTCACGATTGCTTTCCTGGTTTTATAATATGACCAAAGATGAAAGACAGGCATTACTGGAACTCAAGAGTTGTCAGTTTTTACGTATTATGAAAACAGACAAAAGGAATGGAATGGTATTGATGAACATCAGTGATTATAAAACTGTTATTTCAGACACCCTGTCTGATGTTGACTTACATGAAATTGTTTCTTTAAATTAAATTAACGGTAATTTTAGGAAATTGGATAGTGTTTTAGTAGACCTATTGTATAAGGCAGAGGTAGATACTTAACTATATGATTTTTTTGAAAGTTGATTTTCTAAAGTTAGGTAGTTTTTTGGAATCCCCAAGATGCATACATTTTGTGGAGAAGAAAATGTTCCACATTTTAGACTTATTGTTTCCAACAGTGGTAGAAAAACTGAGTTTATATAAATATATCTTGATTCAATTATTAATCCAATTATACAGAAGTTGAGCTATTATCTTAGAGTTCCATGTACATTATTGGATGCTTTGAGTCAATACTGTTTTTCTAGACATGAACATTGTATGTTATTGCACTTTATACATCTATCCCAAAGAAAGAAGGACTTGATTATTTTAGAAATTATATATTTAGAACAGCAAATGTAGATAACACATGTGTTAATACTTTATGCATTTTAATTGAATGCATTTTAGATATTTTTTTTTCATTTAGCAAAACTTTCTATAGACAAAATGGGGGATAGCGATGGGTGCCAGGATGGCACAATCATATGTAAAGGCTGTTATGAGTGCATGGGAACAAGAGCATCTATGTACCCATGGCCAATTTCAAAATGCGGGTTTTTATAAAAGATACTTAGATTATCTGTTTTTGTTTGGCTGGGTAGTTATGAAGAAGTTGATATATTTATTAATGACTTGAATTTTAGTATTGTTTTATTAAATTCACATTAGGAAGAAAAGGTTTGAAAATCAAATTTTTGGATGTTGAATTGACAATGGATGTGACTTTGAGAATGTTTGAAAGTAATATATATATATATATATATATATATATATATATATATATATATATATATATATAAAATATACTTTTGTCAATAATTTTCTTATGGCAAATAGTCAACCTCTCAGCTTTATGAAGAAGAATGTGGTTAGAGACCAGTTCATTCAGATTAGTCATTTAATCAGTTCAAATGAATCTTTCCAAAATGAGGCTAAACATTGGAGAAAGTTATTTATAGATATAGGTTATTCAACATTATACTCGGATCAGGTAATTGAGGAAGTGGAAGAATTAAGATGTATGAGATTCATCACCATTTTGGTGAGTGGAATTTGTAATTCAAGTAATAGTAATGGTAATAATTATGATGAGTATTTTAAAAACAAAAATAAAAGTTTTATAGGATTTCTATTACCCATTTCTATTGATGCTATGGGTATTAGATAAATTGTGGATGAAAACTGAAAAATAGCAGCAGGGAACAAAGAATTGAATGGAGTTTTGGGTAATAATCTAAACAATTTTTACAGGAAAGAACACATATTTTTGCAATTGTGTCTTCATGTTCTAAGTTGTAGTTTATAGTTATGGCACTTTTGGTTATTGTTCAGCTCCGTTGTTTGACTTTTGACATTGAACGGTTTTCTTAAAAAGTTCTTGAGTGTTCCTGTTTCCGCTTTGGTTTTATTAATTAGCATCAAGGGTCACAAAAATATAGTCCATTTCAACCTTATTCATCACATACCACTTGTATAAGTCTTGTAAAAAATAATTTGTGTCCTTTATAAAACTCTTAACATAACTCAAAAACACTTTAAGTATCTCTTCAAGATAAAAAGATATGGGCTCCATTACCAACCCTTTTCCAGAGACAATTGGTCTCATAGGGGGTGATTTAAATTTTATGTATCTTCATCAGCCCATATAAAATGAGCATTCTATGCTATGCAACATACATAAGTCTATATAAATCAATAGATACAGTGGGTCTACTTCAAAACATCTAAAACCCATAACATCTAATTTCATAACATTGAGACCAGAACATCTAAAACCCAAAACATCTAAAACCCATAACATCGAATTTCATAAAATCTAACACTATAAATCACAAGTAAATAACATCTCCTCCACATATAACAACACCAAACTACCTAACACACTTTTTACTGCATTTCTGCAGGCAAGCCCCTGCACCCCATACCCCTCATAAATTAAATATACCAAGTCAAAGATCATACTACAGTGGGAAGAAGTTAATTTACTAACCCCACTATATCAAGCCCCCCTGCAAAAACATAGTAAAAAGTGTGTTTGGTAGTTTGGTGTCATTATATGTGGAGGGGATGTTATTTTCATGTGATTTGTAGTGTTAGATGTTATGAAATTCGATGTTATGGGTTTTAGATGTTTTGGGTTTTAGATGTTCTGGTCTCAATGTTATGAAATTAGATGTTATGGGTTTTAGATGTTTTGAAGGGGATCCGATATATCACATTGCATTTTCAGATCATAAACAACATTTGTAACTGAATATATAATATTCTTCAAAAGATAGTTCCTTATTTTTAATAGTATTTGCATTGTTATTTAAAAATTCTTCCAATCAATCTACAAAATGAACTCTATTCATAACAAGAACTGCACCTCCTTTGTCTGCTTGTTTTATAATAATTTCTGAATAATTTATTAACTTCACTGAGCTCTATTCATAACTATAATGGCACCTCCTTTGTCAGCTTGTTTTATAATAATTTCTTGATCATTTATTAACTTCATTAAAGCACTAAATTCATTGTTAGTTAAATAATATGGTTTACATAATTTAGGTGCACTATAACATTTACAAATCTGTTTCTCACAGATATTCTGAAAAGCTAAAATTATAGGCTGACTATTAAGAATAAACATACTCGATCTTTTACATAAAGTTTCTACATTACCAGAATCTCAAAACATACATTTTAAATACAAAATCCTTGTAAACAAATGTAAATCCAATACAGCATCTACCATTGAATTATTGAAGCAGGCACAAACTGCAAGCCTTTATTTAAAAGTTTATCAGATAAGTTCAAAAGAGAAAATGGATGTTCTACCTATTGTTTACTGAGCAACTGCATACCCCCAGATTTACTATTCTACCAATTGGCCATTTAGGAGCAGGACGGCAGCGCACCATGCATATTAATGAAGGCATGCTGCCTGAGCTCCTAATCTTACACAGAGCATGTAAGAGTGCAGAGGGCATGTTGGGGAGCAGAGCTCTCAGAATATACATGCCCCTGCAATGAAGAACAGAAGAAAGCCCTAAAAGAATGAACAAGACCGCTCATAGGTTTTCGCATACCCCCAGTAACATCCCTTCACATGTACAAGAGCAATAGTAAACACAAACAATATAAAGATACTTTTTTTTATGAAACAGATTGCATTTAACCATAGGTGCGCGGGTTTGACCATCGCTTAGCTACGGTTAATGCAGCTTAAATGGCAGAAGAGGATAAAAAGGAAGATATATGCAAATGAAGCAGTATAGCAATAATGTAGTGGGCAGAGCATTTGCTTTACGAGCAGTCATTCCCGATTCGAGTCCCACTGCAGCACATTCCATTTTCCATGTCAAATCACATTATGACCAATATTTTTAGTTGCATAACCTACTAAATAACATATATTTGTGAACTGCAGTGCTGCATTAAATGCAGATGTGAGGTGTCAGTGTCATAATGTTGCAAAGTCCACAGATAATCACATGTGCCTCATACAGTATATGTACATAGGAATCAGGGATACAAATGGAAGGTAAAATGTGTAATGAATGATAACACCATACAGCTTCCAAATCTCCCACCTTCCCAAGAACCATTAGACATTACTGACTAAATTAGTGCAGTGGTAAGTGGGAGTATGCACTAGTAAGCAAGTGTAAGCACTATTAGGCAGTAGTAAGCGGGAGTAAGCATATGTAAGCACCAGTAAGTGGGTTTAAGCCTGTTTGCATGGGGGTAAGCAATGTGCACACAGGGTAAGCAATATGGAAGCTAACTCTCTGTAAGCATATTTAACCGAAGGTTAGCATAGCTTACCTTCATGCAAACCCATGCAAACCCAGTTACAAGTTCTTAAAAATGCCTTAATCACTCTGTACCCAACAGCTACTGTTCTAACAGCCTTGCAGGTCTTGAACCCAGGACCCTATACACTATAGTCAAAGTAGTTAACCACGAAGCCATCACAGCAGTGCATGCGACTGAGGTATCACCAAACAAATCCTCACTATAGTAAAATCAAACTGAACATGTGAAAGGAATCAGTATACAATCATATGTCTTATAACCTACTACATAACATAAATATGTGAACTGGAGTACAGAAGTAAGCCCAGATGTGAAGTGTAATTGTAATAGAGTGTTAAAGTCCCCTATTAAATACAAGGACCCCACACAGTGTATGTACACATGAATCATGGATACCAGACATATATATAAGATGTAATGAATAAGAAATCAATGCTAAAAAGCAAATATAATGCAAAGTAAATATTAAGCAACACTAAGCATTGCACAGGCCAGATTAGTAGGTGTAAGCAATGTGTAGGCCAGCTAACTCAATTTGCCCAGTGGTATACCCCTTTAAATAATGCCAACCTTAGGTAAGCAGGTTTGCCTGTAGCTTAGCCTTTTCAAAACCATCCAATCACGGCAAAGTGCAGGAATTCGGCCCCACTTAAACCCAATAAGCGAGACTACATCTCATAACTGGTTGTAGCTTCCCCTTGCAGGCATCATGTCAGGAAGGGTAGAGGGAGTGCCCTCTCGGGCACAGCGCTGGGGCATCCAGGAGTCCAGAGTCATGGCAGGACTCCTTGTTAAAGACCACGAGCAGAGACTGCTGCAGGGCCAGTACCAGGGATCCCAATATAAGGCAGTAGCCTGGGACCATCTCAACCATGGCCTCACCAGTGCCACTGCCATACCCCAAACTGGTGAGCAGGTCAGGCATCACTATGCTGACCTGAAGTAGTGAAAGGGGAATCGCTTAGATCAGTGGATCCAAGAGGCTAGGATGGCAGGGGTTGTCCCAGTTGTGTGTAAGTATCACTTCACCACCTGTTTAATAATTGCCACCTCATGTATACCATGGATAGGTATGGCTAAATATTCCTCTTATGTCCTTCACAGTGGCAAGTGAGCGGGCCGTGAACCAGGAGGCCCATGGATGTCGCCTGGAGAGGTGGCGACGTGAGGAAGGTTAGTAATACTATTGCATGTACTGTCATAGGGAATAAATCTAGAAGTATTAGTGAGTTAATTGCCAGTATAAAACCTGTATTGTTTAAGGCAAGTACTGCATACACTGGAGAATATGGCAGGAAGAGTCACATATAGTTTCTATGTAAATAAAAGCATAAAAGCCTGACAATAAATATCTAACTGCTGGACTGCATGTGTATACTCTGGTATCACGTGGTAATGTAGATTTGAAATCACTTAATAGTACTGTGGTATTAAGCACTGTTACCCACACTGTGCAACATAAATAGAATGTGTAGGAATGTTTGTATATGACTGGTGTAATCCCCAGAGGGCATTTAGTACAAATGAGAGAGACATACACAGAAAACAGTGAAAAGGCAAACAACAAAATCCGAATAGCACACCCAACTGAGACGTGAACTATTTTATTTTTAGCACACACAGCCATGGTTCGAATCCTAGGAGTGGTAGTAGTCTGCATACAGACTCATACCCCACAAATGTGCAGATATGTCCAGAATGTTCAGTACATTGGCCCATATCTGCTGCCTGTCACTGTGTCTCCCTGGGAAATCAGAGGGATGATGCTAGACGTATGGGCTGCAAATAAGAAATACAACTGACTGTCACACATCCATAAGAACAAACCAGTCACTCTAGCAACTCTCCAAACTGTTATGAGAGTAATAAGCCAAGTATGTCCCATCTACAACCCCATGTTGTCAAGCTGTGACCAGAGTGTGTACAGTAACAGAGTGAGATGTAAGTGCATAATACTAATGTGAAATCTGGTACTTTGTATGGCAACATTCAGGTATTGCTAACAAACATTGCTCCCACAGGTACATCAGATACGAACACTGTGCTGAGAAATAAAAGCTTGATACCCTGTACTGGTACTGTTTACTCTGGTATTGTATGGCACTGTGAGTGTTGTAGTTGCTCTGAATAATAAGGTATCACTGATCACTGTCATCTACACTGTGCTACATAATATAATGGTTTAGGAAATCCTGTATAAGAGTGTTGTAAGTCACTAAAGGCTGAAGAGGGCAATAGTCTACATGTGTCCCTGTTCACCTGCATGTGGTCAAGACATGGCCATAGTCTGTGCAAAAAGAGATGGACAGGTATGTGCATAACATCAACCTGGAATCTGAGAGTATGTGTAGAAAGTTAGTTAGTGTTAGCAAACATTTCCTCCACAGGTATACCAGGTAAGAGGTGTATACTGCAGGTAAAACCAGTTCATGTATATAGATGTCAACAGCCATATCACTGTCCAAACTAAGGCAATAGGGTAGTGTAGTAATACTTGTAAGGTACAGATAACAGCACTGACTAGGAAAGTAGTGAGAACTACAGGAATATACTAGTTGTTAATTGACATATTTCTCTCCCACCCACCATATCTCCAACAATACACTAAATACCCACCTCAATCGGTATGTGATGACTTCACTGTCATTTTGGGACATATGTCCTATTGTTTGATAATTATTTAAATCTGTTTCTATGCATGTGCTATGTTGAACTTCCTCAACATTGGTGACATTGTGCCATCAATGTATCTGCATGCTGTTGTTATTACCACTGTGGTCCCATATATGCATGTGTTCTGTTTGCTATGCAACTGTTCCATATCTGGTATCTGGGTTAATGGGAATATCTATGCATGCTGTTATACCTAATTCCGGAATGTGTTGACTATTACTAACACACATATGTTGAGAAACCATAAACACCATAGCATGTACGGAAATGCGTGTCCCAGTGGGCCCACCTGTCCCACCTCAGCTGGCCATGACACCGGGCACCCACACATCTGGGGGCCAACCCAGGACCTCCTCGTCCATTGGTCCTGCACCACCTTTGAGTGGAACCACCTCAGTGCATGGGGCTCGCCCACCTGGGAACGGGTGTGGACAGGAACCTGTCACCCATCGCCAGGTCCAGGTTGTGGTGCGTAGCGAGCTCAATCAGCAGTTTGGAGATCTGCTACGCCAGCTCGGGGGTCGCATGTCTCAACTAGAGGGTCGGCCTGGCTCTCCAACTCAGCACCCAGCACAGCCACCTTTGAGGCTGCAAAGGTGCAGTGGTGACTGCCCATGAGTGGGGATCTCAGGCCCCCACTGTTTCCACTAGAGGGCTCATGGGCTTCCGATTTCCCAACACCCCTCCCCATCAAGGTGTTTACCCTCATTTGTGTAATATACCACCCCTGTATACATCTTGTTTGTCTTGTCTGTTAACCTACCCAACCTACCTCCCCAAATGTACCTACTGTCCCTCCGCAACATCCCACTCTCAGCTGAAAAAAATAAAGGGCAATCTGTTTGCAAAAAAAAAAATATATTGCCCCATACATAACTGTCCATTTCACACACATGTCCATTGGACATGTGTAATCTGGTCTAATTGGCATCACAACATATTATTGACTCACCCCTCTCTCAGGGGTTTTAGTGTCCAAATCTACCTCCAAATTTAGTGTATATGCACAGCTGTTGCTGTAGAATAAATGGGCAGCTATGGACCATCCCTACACCCTCCTGCACATCCCTAGCTATTTTCCCCACTGTATTCTGCTCTTTGTGCCCCTTTTTCAACACTTTCCTGTCAACCCTTTTTTCTTTTCTTTTAAAGAAATTAGTGCAGGGATAGCAGGAGTAAGCACTTTTAAGCAGCAGTAAGCAGGTTTAAGCTTGTTTGCACGGGGGTAAGCAATGCCTACACAGGTTAAGCAATTTGGAAGTTGAGTATAAGAAACAGTAACTGGAGGTCAGCAGTGCTTACCTCTGTGCAAACCCACGCAAACCCGCTTACAACTGCTTAAAAGTGCCTTAATCACTCTGTATCCAACTATCCTTTTCTTGCACAGCAACAAAATAAACAGCCTTTGCATGGTTCAAACTCAGGACCCTGCACACCATAGTCAAAGTGATTTACCACTAAGCCATGGCAGATATGCAAAACTCTGATGTTTTCACAAACATATCATCCAGCCCAGTCATTCAACAGTACATGAAATGTATTTAAACATGTAGATGTATGTGTATGTGTATATATATATATATATATATATATATATATATTAATATCCAAATAGATAAAACATATCTATATATGTAGATATAGATATATATATATATATAGAAATATATACGCAAATATATAAATATATACATACATATGCATACATCTGTAGATATATATGTCTACATCTATATGTACATATATATATATATATATATATATATATATATATATATAGATATATATATATATATATATGTGTATGTATATGTATACACACACATATATATATATATATATATATATATATATATATATATATATATGTATACAGCAACATATATATATATATATATATATATATATATATATATATGTAAGCATAAATATATATCTATATAGGTATATGCAGACATACATCTATAGATATAAAAGGGATCACAACAAAAACATATATATCCACATGCACCGTTAATGGGGTGAGGGGCCCAAACAACATATGTCTTGTACATATACATACCCCCCCAGAGCCAAACACATCTGCCCTGCAATACAATACTAAATGTTTCATATCCAATAACAAGTACCTGACACAACATGGGCACAAGATGTTAACAGTACTCCATCCCACCTATATGATGTCAGGCTGATATCAGTAAAATATCATGCATTACAGTCTGGCTACCATAGGGAATGTACAATGTGGAAGCAGTCAACATTCCTAAGATACATATACACAAACACATATATGCAGATACACACACACACACACGCAGATACACACACACACACACACACACACACACACACACATATATATATATATATATATATATATATATATATATATGCACACACACACACACATATATATATATATATATATATATATATATATATATATATATATATGTGTGTGTGTGTGTGTGTGTGTGTGTGTGTAACTACACATACACAGAGATATGTATAGGAAGATACATATGTAGAAGGTGCACACAATAATGAACAGCCACTATGCCTACAGTTGCCACCTTACCAACTTGACACTGTATGCCCCACCCATACAAATGACAATTGATGCCTGCAACATATACCCACAGAGAGGTCAAAGGATATAACACCACACACAGGTTTGCATACATGGGAAAGCTTTATTTGTGTACTATTACAGTTGTATATGCCATGTCATTTAGCTGTTTAGACACTGTCATACATATAAACAGAGTAATGCAACTGTGAAACAGTTATATTAGTACAGTAGTCTGGAAAGGATTACATATGTTGTTACTGTCCAGGCCGAGGCCTTCAAGTTGTACAATAGTAAAGACAGACTGGGTCACAGGATACCAATCAATCAACAGTAAGTAATACAGATGTATCTTCCAGCAGCCTCTATCTACACTCTGTACACAATCCCTAGTGGGTAAAGACTTCAGTTGACAAAACTGGATGTATTTGTTAAATAACAAGGCATAACTGACACCATCACAATCACACTGACAAACAGAACAGTCTGTATGGCAGGAAGCAGTAGACCTGCTTTTACCCAAGGTGTATTGTATGGTAGGCAGCTTACCACTGATACCCCCACATGTTGTAACAGCCTAGGTTAGTTATGGTGCATCACCCCATAGACTGAATAATACAGAGCCATATACCTCTGTTACATACACTGGTCTCTGGAGTGCATAAGGACACACATGTATTGTATAGGTGAAGCCCATACATATATGGACCCAACCCCACAATATGTGTGGGGGCCACAACAGCAGTGGACTGATAGCAGGAATGGCAGCATGACATACTCACAGCCCACTGCATAACAACCCCTGACAGCATGTCATATGTACAAAGCCTGGTATGTAGGTGGAGGACAGAGGCTGGAACACAGGCCCATATGTGAAATTCTGTTGTCATACACTAAGCAAGTCACTGGTGTTACAGGATAGTCTGCAACCTACCCTTAGTCAGGAATATGAAGTTAGAAACAGAAATGGATGTAGTCATGTATTAATAGCACTCCCAACACACACTGCCAGTGATATATCTGACACAAGACCTGTGTGGTGGACAGACAGAACATAATAGGCACACCTTTGGCCATCAAGTGGATATACCTACAGTTGAGAGCTATGCAAACAGACTGCATTCTAATTTAAACTAGTATGTACACACAAACCCTGTAACACTGGTGCTACACAATGCATACAACACTACTCACATTCTGTCTGTAGTTCTGGAACCTCCAACAAATATGTAGCCAGCCTGAAAGTGCAGGTTCTCCTGTAAGAGGTATTGCTACCTACTGTCTGCAACACTGCTGCCCACACACAGAAGGGATGTCCACCATACAGGAAAGATAAAGGGACCACGCCCACATGATGTCAGGATTTATAGTAGTTGGTTGCCATAACGGTGATAATTGGAAGTACTACACAGCATGCTGCATGCAGGTAGCAAGCAGAGGACACTGACTGGTGCAGAGACAATCACCTGATCATGTGCATCTCCTACAAAATCCATGCTGCAATCTATTCAAAGAAGCTCAATCCATTTACTGGAGAGAGACCGAGGGAGAGAGAGAGAGAGAGAGAGAGAGAGAGAGAGAGAGAGTGCATGTAAGGCACAAACAAACAAACAAACAAACAAAATAAAAAACATCAAGCAAACTTTCCAGAAGATACTTCATTTTCAGAACAGGCATGTGAAGTATATATGTATGTAAATGACCATAGAACTTGGTCCATAATAACAGGCTAGATGATGTGGAATGATTTATATGCGCCTTCAGGTGTTATTGTTGTAATGATGTTCAGTGGAACAACTGCTAAGGACAATAGAGTCTGTCCCTGTGGGCAGTGAGCCATACCCGTCAACCGTGCAGAGCAGCACTGACTGAATAGATGTAAGCCATCATAGTGTGTGTTGTGTAATGGGAAGTATGTATATTACTGTGGCCAATAGCTGGTAGTGGAAGTGATTCCATAATGATGGGCATGTGGGTTCCACAGCCCACCTCTTGCAGGATACTCAGGTTAACCTGTATTGTAGCATGAAGGAATGTTATAGGTGTGTAATAGGGTTGCCTGCAATCTGGCCTCACATATACCCCCCTAATCTCAGGCTGTGTCCATATGTGGCACCTGTCTGTGTTGTAGCAAGGCAGAACAGTGCAGCTGTGCAGGAAGGTGTTGTGAGATTGTGGACCTGATGTCTGAATGTACCCCATATATAGGTATGCATATGTCCACATATATATATATATATATATATAGATATATATATATATATATATATATATATATATATATATATACATTTATATATATATATTTATATATATATATATATATATATATATATCTAAATGTATGTCCACTAATATACAGATAACCATGTGTAGACATATATATAAACATATATATACATCATATATATCTACACATATATAGATATATATATAGATATATGCACATGTCTACATATATACAAACACACACACAAACATACATGTATGTAAATACATGTCCCCTATATTACCACCATGGTGCTGCATGCTATTTGTGAGGAAACAGTACACATAGCAATATACACACATATCTACAGCTTTCAGTGTGTGCAACATGGATGGGTATGTCACATGCGACCCCCTTCTTGGGACCACATTGCCTTTATATGTGAAGTATGGAATGGGAATATGGGGAAGTATGGCAGGTATAGTTGTGGAGATGGACAGGGTTGGTAGATATAGAGGACAGCCTACAGGGGTGGTGTGTGAAACATGTAGTGGGTAAACACCCTCGATGGTGTGTGTGGTCTGTGATGTGGATGCCCCATGGGCACCAATATGGACACAATGGGGAAAAGCCTCCCACCCACTGCTACTCACAACAGCAGTCCACATCCCGAAGGTGCCTGGCCTGGAGGTTGAGCATGAGGAGCATGTGGGCCCTGTGAATTTGTAATGGGTGCCTCAAGGTGATGTAGCACATCCCACATGTGTCTGTGGAGCCTGTTATGGAACAGACCCTGGACCTGACCTTGGGGGACATGAACATGTCTGTGTGTGCCCCCGGCGGGTCAACATCTCCTGAGTTGGTTCCACCTGAAGGTATTGCTGGACAAGTACATGAGGAGGCCACAGGGTGGGTCATCTATGTGATGTGGCCTGGTAACATGGGCGGATTAGTTTGGAGGGGTGGTTCTGCTGGCCAATAGCACATATGCATGCTATTGTGTCAGTGTTACAGAACATATGTCAGTAGTAATAATCTACACAATCCTGGAACATGTCTAACAGCATGCATAGATAACCACAATAACACAGAATGTCAGATGTGCAGCAACCACATAGCAAGCATACCACAGGCATATATGGAACCATAGTGTTTCTGACAATGGCATGCAGGTGAATAGTCTGTAACAGGCCAGCAATTAAAGTGTTCATACAGGGAACATGGCTACAAACACATTGCACAAAGTGTGGTACAATACAATATCTGCCCCACTGGTAGGTATGCAGTGGCCATACCTATTGAGTTGTGTGTACAGTTTGTTGTTGCTGATATGGTGGGGGGGTGACAATGATGTGTATTAAGAACTGTGATGCTACATGACTTGTTCTCACCTGTGCCCATCTTTATGTCCTTCAGCCAACATGTCCCATGGAAAGCTTCCGGCATACTCAGCAGCTGAAAATGACATTCTGGTGACCCACATCATACAGCACTACCCTGTCTTGTTTGGCTGGGCTGCCCATGATCAGCAGGAGTGGACCACCCAGTGGAATGACCTAGTCCACAGGGTCAATGATGTCGGACTGCACAACTGCAGTTATGAGCAGGTCCGGCATCATTGCGCTGGCGTGCTGCTGCAGTCTGGGGGGAATCACCTCACCATGGGGGGGGGGTCATGCCATCCATCCCCCCTGATACATGTGGAGGAGCTCCTAGCCCGGCTCGTGGCACCTGCCTCTCCGTATAGCCACCAACTGACGAACACTTTTGTGGAGGTGGGTACTACCCACTCACCGGCTGAGGAGCATGCAGGTAAGGCCATAGGACACATCAGTAGACCACTTTTGCATATACAACCGCATCTGTACTGGTAGAGCATGCATATTTGACATGTCATAGATATAGGTTGTTGCTGCATAGTAGTGATAAATAGATGTGCATATGTGGCAGTATTGTGGACATATACTTCTGATGTATTGTAATGCTGCACCCACCCTGTAGCAATGCCACTGGTGTGACCACTGACTTTGCATCTCTCACCCTCTTATGTATTTCCCTCTGGTATACCACCAAGGCAGCAGCCTGTATCTGTTCAGTATGGTTTATGCAGATGCTTGCCAATACACTGGGCATGTAATGGCTATGGTATATTCCATGCACACATCTAACACACCTACCCAGAATGCATGCTGTACTTGTTTATTTATTTATTTGCAGTTGGTTTACCAGGACAGTCCATTGGGCCAAAAGAACCCGTTTTCAATGGAGTCCTGGGGAGCAAAGCTCCAAAAACAATTAGCAAGGTTACAATAAGGTATTTAGTTTCAATTATACAATTCCTATGGACTTGGAAATACAGTAGACTAGTGTACAAACATATACAAATATTACAATCTTGTATCGCTGGAAACAATTTACAATATAGAAACTGAGAGGCTTTTACAAATTAGGATGGGTTACAGTGGAGATATCTTTCATGCATTCAGGATGAGTAGTTTAACACAATCAAGAGAAAGGTATATGAGCTGATATAGAACTTTTCAATATAGAAACAGAGAACCATTTCCATCACAGGGTATATTTACACTTAGGTACCTTTAAGTATTCAGAAAAAGCTAATACGAGCAAGAGCAAGATCTATGAGTTTAGGAGAGTAAGTAGAAATTCCCATTTTGAATAGGGGAGGAGAAGTGGAAATTCTCATGTGCACATATTGTTGCTGTTAAATGCACAGCATCACAGTGGTGACCATGATGTGGTATTGGAAGGGTATGTCAGACACCTGCAAGATAACTAACATATTGTCATTGTGGAATGTGTCGACAGGGAGTAACATATTGGTGGGAGATATGGCCCACAGTAGGGACATGTTTGAAACAACACCCATAAAGAGGGCAACACCAGTGTATATACCTGTAGGACAATGGCAACTGTTGCAGAGTTTACACTATGGCATAAGTTATTACTGTGGTCCACATTATCAGCTGGGACTAGGCTGTAACATGTGGTGTTCAGTGTATGGGTTACTGCACAGTGACACACATGTGTAGGCCTTACTTGGCAAGCATCTGCAGAAAGGCTAAAGGTGGGGGCTGTCAGCATGACACACCAGTGCACTGTGTCAGGGATCCTAAGGATGCTAAGATTGGCTGTATTTGCACATAGTCAGGTTCTGAAACTGTGGCAGATGTAACCCTATCCCCACAGCAATAGTGACAGCAGTGTGTGAACACCAAGGGATGTGCAAATTAGTAGACATTGCAATCATGCAGAATAGGGGGACGTGTAGGGCAGACTGAACATATACTATGAAATGTAGATGGCCCACGCTAGTATACCCCTGCCAGGAGTAGTGACTGCTGCAGTACACATAATGATAGGTGCAACAAACTGTCATGATAAGGGTGTCCACACATATGCCCACATGGAGTGTATGCATTGCGGTCAGCATCTGCATACCTAACACATTCAGTAGACACTGCATGTCAAAGTACAGGACATATATCACAGCAGGCTCATGTACTGTTAAGATATCTGGTGATGTGGTCCCATGGCAGATCAAGGCTGGGTGTGTCATATCAATAAGGTTGTGTACACCCTCATAGCCACAGTATGCTCTGATGGTTGTCAGTGTAATAGTATTGGATTGGTCATACATTGTCCACTGATGTTGAGAACTGTAAATCAGACATCAGGCATTCACAAATTACATCTGTCCACATATCATCCTAGGTATGTGTTGCTAAAAACATAGGGGCTGTGAGCATTAAAGCTGACATAACTGACACAGTACTACACATTCAGCAACGGGTTGTACACTTGTGAGGTGTGGTGCACAGTACATGGTAGGGTGCAGAACAGGTGCACAGCAATACTGTGTACATGGGTGCAGTGGTATCCAGGGGAAGGGGCATCACCTGCACGTGAATCATGCACATATTTACTGTTGCTAGCATGGATTGACTATAGCTGCACTGCACTGTTGTGTACCATATGTTGCACATGTTGACAGATGAGTAATAGGAGGACTGTGTGTACTATCTTTGTGCAGCATCACCTGTATATGTGTGTGTGTGTGTGGGTGTGTGTGTGTGTGTGTGTGTGTGTGTGTGTGTGTGTGTGTGTGTGTGTGTGTGTGTGTGTGTGTGTTTGTGTCCTGGTGGGTAGTTAGTTTGTCTGTAGGGTCACTCTGGTGACATGGAGGGAGGTTGATCCATGTAGGATGCATTTGTGCATGTGTGTGTGTTTGTGTGGGTGGCCATGTATGCACATGTGTGATTGTGGGGTTGTTCATACAGCAGCACCTCCCTTTGTAATCATGCAGTACATGGACATGGACTGCCACATTACACACCAGGAATACTTGTCATGTATGTAATCACAGGACAGCTGCTAGCATAATAAGGTCTGTAGCATGGAACAGGCATTGAGAGGGAAGGTGGACACCAGGTATACCCTTAATATCACATTCAGCAGAGAGGTGACTGACAACCCACATATGTAGCACTACAGATGCATTGGGGAAGTACTAGTCAACACCAGGGAGTGTGTCCCTATATTACAGTTGTCACATGATAGGCTGACTGACTATAACTATTGCTATGTGTTCTACAGCATATCTGGCATGTACTGAGCAATCCATACACATGACACTCCATTGCGTGATATTATAGAGTGAACATAGTAGCCCACACATATAGGGCCATGCTCATGATGTCCAGACATACACAGAGGGAACACTGAATGACAGCAGTGAGGCCATCTAAAACCACTACACACAGGTCAGGCAGGTAATGTAGTAACAGGTCTTGTCTTGTGATCACTTGTTTAGGTATTTAGAGGACTGATATGTTAATGGGTGGTATCAATCCATGCATGCTACCAAGTGTGATGCAGGATGGGGAACACATGGAAATATACATGGGACTGTCTGCAAAGTCACAGATGGGTAGGTATTATGGTAGTGTGTGTGTGTGCGTGCATATGTGTGTGTGTGTGTGTGTGTGTGTGTGTGTGTGTGTGTGTGTGTGTGTGTGTGTGTGTGTGTGTGTGTGTGCATTTGTGTGCATGTGTGTGTGTGTACTGTTATGCAATGCTGTACAGGTTTTAAAGTGTGTTTATTGTTTTCCCACACAGGTGGCGAGGTGGGTCAGGGCCCTCTTGCATGCAATCTGATGTTGGTGTCCATAAAGACACCGAAGATGATGATAGCACTGTTGAGGCACAGGTGGGGTTGTCAGAGGGTGAAATAGCGCCAACATTTGACATCCCCCTTTTAGCCATTCCAACCCTGCACACAGTTTCAGTGCCTACACATACCCCATCACCAGTGGCCATACTGGAGGGACAGCTGGCGTTTGGTGGCAGTGCACAGGAAAGTGTGGTAACCATGCTACTGTGTCCGGCAGGGTACCACATAGATTGATGTCCCAGGGTGCTCATGGTAGCACCACTGGTCATCATGCCCCTGGCAGATGTGACACAGCTTGTACCAGCAGGTGCATGTTTCAGGCTGTCATGGTGGCGCAGGCACGTATGGAACGTTACACCAGACAGGGCCTAAGGCTGCAGAGGGCTGCTCTCACATCTGCAAGTGACAATGCCCATGAACTAGGTGGAGCCATCCATGCGTTAACTGAGTTAATGGATAGACGGTCTGATGAGATGAAGGCCCTCATCGACCGTGGTCTGTCCATGCTTGAACGTGTGGTGGGAGTGCAGCGATGGCCACATGGACGTAGGCCAGCAATGCCAACAGCTGGAAGTCAACATGGATGTGATAGGACACCAAAGGGCTCCTGTAGTGGCAGTACCAGAGCCCTGGCACTGAGTGGGGAGGTGCTGTCTGCACCACACCAGAGCAGGTCATGGGCATGTGGTCCTGGCCAGTCCCAGGAGGGACCTGGTTCCAGTGGGCATTTGTCATCATCAAGTGAGTAGCACATCGAGACCTGTACCTGGATGTGCCCATGGAACCCTACCAGGTATGGTCTACAGCTGTCCTTAAACACCGGTTTAGGGCAACCACATGGCAGAACTATGTGCATGCATACCCACACACTATACAAAGACACCAAGGGCAACCCCATACCTACACACACCACACCACGATAACCAGTTCACCTCAGTACACCCCTCACCCACACACATGGTGTCAAATATATGGTCCACCCTTGGTCTCTGGTAAACCAACAACACTCCCTGTGCATATGATGATACCTGGGCCACATCCCTGTTATCCATACCAATGATGCAGGGACATTCTAATATGGTTTTGATGCACACAGTGACTGTACTACAGTGCACCACAGTACTACAGTGTAAGACGTAAGGAGTAAAGTGCAATGCATATATGTCAGGTAGTGTAGCCATCCAGCAATGATGACTTATAGCTGTTAATAACACTGGTTGATTGTGGTCTCTGTAATGTTATCCATTTGTGTTGTAGATGTACATGTGTCAGCGTGAGGATGGGCTGCAGTCCTATTCAGCAATGGGATATGGTTCTGTAGTGACACCATGGCTGTGACATATCTGGGGTACAGTTGAGCACATGTCACAGGTTTATAGAACAGTTATTGCCTGTGCCACATGGACAGGTGACCCACTGGGGCATGTATAATCTGCAACCTGATGCAGACCCATCGACATACATGCACTCTCTTACTTGACAACACTGGGACTAGATCCCTACTGAGGTATGTAGTGATACTGAAGTATGTGGCTTTCATTGCACACAACACACAGCGTTTAGGGTGAGGTGTGTTCCAGGTTCCATGTTACATGCAGAACATCCCCAGACATGTACAGTATACTGATGGGGGATGTAGCAGGTGTATATAGACAATACATAGTGTGACATACCTTCATATACACATTAACAGACACATAACAGGCAGACACACATCTGAGATACCTGGGCCTATCGCTGCTAACTAACCTGACCATGTGTCCATTGTGTTACAGGTAGTCTGCACACAGCACATGCATAACTGGCCTGGACTGTGATATCAGTTACCTGTATGGTTGATGGTGATAGTGGTAACCATAATGTGGTACATGGGACATGTACCAGGTGTACCTTGGTGTAATGACAGTGTATACAGCACCAACATTCCCCAGTAGGTATTTTACTCCCTGAAACCCATGATGGCACTCTGACATACTCACCATCACACATTGGCCACGACTTTGATACAACCCATTGTAGATCCCAAAAGTGGTACTACAGGGATATGCATCTAATGCACATGCTACATGCATAGTAGGGTGTTGCATTGTCATGCCTCACCTATGGGCAACAACAAAACTATCTGTACTACTGTGTGGCCATGAGTATTGTAATAGGAGTATGTGCCTTGGAATGCTGTACCCTACAGATAAACAGACATGCACACTTACACTCACTTGTCAGAACACAGTGGGTATCCCACGCCTATCAACCCATTTGTACAACACTGTTGTGCTGGTAATGCAAGGCTCGTGTAGCCAGTATGGAGAGGAGCTTAACAGGGTACATGTAATATCCTATACAGCAGCAGCCACAACTGGCTATGGCAATGGGTGTTGTAGTGGTTGTGAAGGCCCTCATGGAATTCCCACGTACAGGTGTTCTAACACACAGACACTTCTATACTCAGTCATGCACACATGCACGTGTCAGTACTGGGGTGCATTGCTGCAGGTGGTTATAGCTGTGTACCTAGCTATTGCTCAAAGAGAGATGGGCTGTGTAGGGGTTGTGTGTACAGTGGTATCCTGCCACCAGCCATGTGGCAGAAGGCAATCTATCGAAAGACAATACTGTGGTGACCCTCAAGGTGAGAGTGACTTGCATCAGCCATTCCTCCAGGTGCCTCCTGCACATGGCCACTAAGGTGATCAAGTTGACATGCATGCAACATGCATTACAACACATGGTTAGAGTCTGTGATGGAGACTTGTACCCAAGCATGTTCTGTTGAATGTGGTAGTGTAGTGGAGGTACCCATGGCATGTGGTGCATACAGGGTGTTATCTCCAATATGTGCCAGTTCTTACACAGCTGGGCAGACATGTCAGTGTCAATCAAGTTTAGGATGCTTATACATATCCCAGCTGGATACCTGCCATCTGCACATCTGTACAGGGACTGACAGTCATCAGCTTGGCAAGTAGCTATGCAGTAGGATGTATGTGTTGACAGATAGATGTTTGACCTCACTATCATGTGCTGTACAGATGGTAGTCTACAGTCACATTCCACGTCAGATCATTACCCAGTAGGGGTTATATTCTGTGACACAGCTCACACACCAGGGATACAACAGGGAGGCCTCAGAGTCCAGCTATGCCTGCAGGTGTGTCTGTTGTCAGTACTACATTTAGCGCTCTACTCTTGCCTGGGTAAGCACTGTCAACAGTAGTACCGCCATGATATACTACATGCCAGTGTGACAGCATGCACCCTGGGCTACTACCCCTATATGTAACACATTCACATGGATAACAGTGCTGTACAGGCACATATATGTCTGTCCCACACATGACACTCACACCCCTTGCATGACAGCACGTAGGTGCATGTATTGTACATGGCATTACATACACTTATTACAGTTGTCATTACCCTGCTATGTTATCAGACTGTGTATTGTGAACTGGTTACCAGGGCTAAGCCATGCTTAGCAGGTATCAACATTGCTGCAATATAATAGCTGAGCTGATTTGCGCAATGGTAAGTGAAGCCTACACTGTGTAAGTGTCCCTACGTTTACCCGTAGCTTAGCACTGCTTAGCTTTGTGCAAACCTGTGCAAACATGCATAAAGCTGCTCAAAACTGCCTTAAGCATTCTGTATCTGACAGCCCTTGTTCTGTCCAGCAATAAAATGAACAGCCCTTGCAGTTGTTGTACCCAAGACTCTGTACACTAAAGTCACAACACTTACCCACTACACCATGACCACTGTGAAGACAGCTGTTGTTTTTCCAATTTATCTGTCAATACACATATTGATTAGTATTGAACAATTGCCTTTACTTCCACAATTGTGTAATACTTGTTTTTAATATGACTGTTGCATCACATATGTTGTTTTATCATAATGTACATATAGAGGATACATATGGTGAGATCCATCTGGGAGAGTATACACAACCGTGAGGTTTGCACATGACAGGAATATGGATAGGGATATATACATATAATAGGTTGATATATGTCTACATGTACATACACATGTATATTCATACATATGTCTGTATACACATCTGTATAGTGCAACACATATGTGGCCATGTGTATATCTCTTCCTATATATGTATATATATATATATACATATATATATATATATATATATATAGTTATATATGTATGCACATCATATGTGTACATATATGCCTATTTATATATATATATATATATATATATGTAGATGTCTATAACTATATGTGCATACATATCTATTTTGATATACCTATTACTGTCAATATATATGTAGATATCCATAAGTATAGGTGCATATGTATCTCTGTATAAGTGTAGACATGGGTCTATATGACTTGGTCGACAGTTCATATGATCGACTGTTTACTTGGTCGACAGTTCATTTGATCGACAAGCATTTGCCCCCTTCCCCAATGTTGTGTGACCCTGGAGTTGATATATAGTTGGGGGGGTGGGGGGTACAGCCCCCCACATTGGGGGGGGTGAAGCCCCCCACCTAAAATGCTTGTCGATCAAATGAACTGTTGACCAAATAAACAGTCGATCATATGAACTGTCGACCAAGTCATATAGACCCGTAGACATATATTGCTGTGTATATGTATATATCTGAGTGTTTGTATATACATATATATATATATATATATATATATATATATATATATATATGTACATATAAATTTCCATCTATGTATGTCGATATGTATATGTGTATATATCTATATAAATATATGGATAGGTATGTACACATATATGTTCACCATATGTCCTTAACATGGAGTGGAGTGCTACCTCAGTCCCAGTAGTCCCAACCTCTTAGTGCAAGGTGATGTCAGGTATATATTGCAGGTATATATGTAGACTATTGCTACTGTGATAGGGGTTGTCTTCACAGACATGCTGTGTATGGGAAGTCACATCTGCTTTTAACATGTGCGGCACTGGCCACTGATAGACATCCTAAGGACATCATAGTACAGCACCACTGCTAGCACAGTAATGATCCTGTGGACTACAGAAGAGATATGGCCAATAAATGTGGACAGTCTGACACACTCTGGTCAATTCAGAGGTATACACAGAACCCCTTAGTGCAAGACATGTGAACCAAGCCTGACAATGTGGATGTTAACAGCTATGTAGATGGATATATTACGTAAATACTGGTATACCTTTGCCTCCCTAGGTTATGCATTCACACACCCCTGTCTGTCCTGACACATAGCAACCACTGGTACAGAGGTCCCATGGCCACATACTTCCCACTAGTTAGTGACATACATCTGTACAGCATCCCACTGCTTTATCTGACATACATGACTGTTATGGTGGCATGGCAGCAGTACATCTGGCAAGTATCTGGACATAACATCACACTGGGTAAGTACACTAAGCTGCTAGGCATGTAACAAAGCACTGTGCAGGCTACAGGCAGACTGCCACAACATTGGCCTACATTTCTTATGGGGGAAAACACATGTACCTGCATATATAGCAGGTTCTACAGGCATGTCACAGCACAGAGTAACAGACACCTGCGTGAAAGTGAATATGAACACAGCCACAGCCACATATGGTAGCTAGCGTAATATCACAGTATATGGACTATCTGATCAACACCATCCTCATATGTGCCACTCACACATTAACCCTACATATACTGGGCCACTACACAGTGTGGTCCAATGTCTGTCTGCGATGTGGGACATGTGTGTGTTTGGCACTACAAACATGTAAGCCGATAGGGTAACATACAGTGGAGCAGCATGTAACATCAGATAGAACAGGACCAAGAACAATGACATCTACCACAGTCTGTACACAGGCCAAGGTACATATTCACAATACACACACTCTCGACAATCACCATGAGTACACAGACCTCAGTACTGTACACACAACGACAGAATGCCCAAGTTATGTCTTCAAATATAGCCCCTACTATACATAACATGTGTAGCAGTCTGATATCTCCATGGCTTGTTATCAGATATGATGTCAATAAATTATGGTGTACAGAACATATGCACCTCTTACTGCATAACATATGTACAAAGGTTGACAGAGTTGTGGCTGGAGGCACAAACACAGGGCCAATATTGACATGTTGCTGTGACAACCTCATACATTTACTGTTGTAACATGGTTTGTTGTGACATATGTCCTATGAGAGATATGAAGTCAGTAACTCTCATGTCTGTCACCATGTACTGACTGCAATCCTCACACTATGCTTCTGCAGTTCACAGATAGGTGCTCTGTGAGTAACACAAGAAACAAAAGGCACCACACACTACCCAGTCTGCAGATGACCCTACAGATGGGGGTTTCCTCAGAAACATAGCACTGTCATGACAGGTATTAAAATGTGTAGACCAGCCATATCCACACACAACCTGTTAAATCAACATTACTACAAATGCAGAATAGCAACACTTACATTCTGTATTCATGTCAGGCACATCCCCCTCCTGTGTGTTGGCCTGTTTCCACAGCGTAAGTTGTTAGAGGTAAATCCCCAATCCATTTGTGCTGCTGTTTGCCAAACAACAGATCTAGGTCCTGCTCACAGTGAATTAAAAGGCCCAACACCAACATGATGTTCCTAGATACTGGAGTGTGTTTCTATACAATTAGCTATGGGAATGTTACCACAGCTATTCCACATGCAATCAGATAGAGGAGGGCTGCAATTCATGCAGAGGCCATCAGCTGATCATGAGCATCACTTACAAATCACATGCTGCTGCCTAAGCAAAGCAATTGTAAGTCTCCACATCCACCAGAGGGGAGTGAGAGAGGCAGACAGAGGCAAAGATAAGTCAGGGAGGGGGTGGGAGAGTAAAACCTAAGCATGTTTGTGTCACACACATACCAGTACAGGGTATCAAACCCCTGACTGACTATGTATTGCTATCATGTCTATGCAGTTACTGGATGTGCCACATAGCTTACATATTGAGGTGCTCTCCAAACGTATATGTGATGGTGAGTGGCATCTGCAACAGTAATGTGGTAGCAATATGGTAGGTATAGTACACATGCCTGTCTGCACGAACAGGTGTCAGCATCAACACAGCCACACTCTCTCAGGGACCCGCACACATTGACACACTTGTCAGGGTCAGGAATACACCTCCTCACTAGTTAGTTTGCCAATATACAGTACTGTGCAGGTATCACATGCACCACAGGGGTTATCCGGAGATTATATGGGCAAAGGATATGTGGAGGTGTCTGACATTAGACAGCATGCTTCAGTATGCCAATAGGGGTTGTAGTGAGTGTGAATGTAGTCAAAAGCATCATGCACAATACACACAGACACAAGGTGCCAGTACTGACATGCATGGGTGCATTGCTTCACGGATGTGTAGTGGTTGACTGTGCCAGAAGGCTATACAAGGCTAGGTGATGGGTATACATTGGCATCAGGCCACATGACAGTGATCTGCAGTGTGGAGTGTCTGGATTGTCCCACACAGGTGGGTATTGTATTCACCATCCAGTCACCTGGTAACTATTGTGTGTGGCCATTGCTGTGCATTGCTTGCCATGTATGTGTTCTTTAGTCCATGGCATGGATGGTGTCTGGGATGTGCACACATCCCACATGCATGTACAGTGACATGTGGAACTGTACCTGGGGTGTCTGGCCCATGTTCTTTACACAGACTGTTATCATCAGATGTGCCAGTCCTGGCCTCATGTGGTGGGAACTGGTAATGGAAAGCAGGTTGACCCTGCACCTACATTGATAGCATGATACAGTTATTTTCTGGTGTCAGTGGCATCTGCCCATACAGAACATGTGTTTAAGGCATGGTATGTCCTTTGTGGGTCACATTTGATGGCACCACAGGTGTTGCAGGTGTCCAGTGGGGAACATAGTCTTGGTGCACTGTCTGCATGCACATGCCTATTGTACTGATGGACAGGGTGCCATGCCCTCTGTAGTCCACTGCAATCACACCATGGTTACTATCTGTGGGCAATATGCAGGGTACTACCAACATAGCAGTTGTTGCCTAAGCAAGTGTGTTTGTGTATGAGACATGGGTTGAGAGTGTTCTGTGAGTAATACAAGGGTTGCTAACTTTGTTCACCAGGCCTTGGTGTCACATGTAGGGGTATGGTTTGGCATCCAGGCCTCTTGGGTATTTCACATCTCTTATCCTTGTAAGGTGGACATTGTGATACATAATAGGGCCACCATATAATAAATTTCCAAAACCACTCCACAATGAGTCCTGTTATGCACTCAAAGCCACCTCCACACAGGATAAGAATGACAAACACAGACATATGCACACACACAGACACGCACACACACACACACACACACACACACACACACACACACACACACACACACACACACACACACACACACACACACACACACACACACACCTGTCAAGTGTGGAATTAGAACTCCTACCTAACTAGTTTATTATACTACATCATTACAAAATTATAGGATGCACCACATGGATTACTGGAGTACTCCTTTCCCAAAGGTGTATTTCACAGTGAATTACATCAGCAGACTTGCCAAAGTAGGGCATTTGAATTGTAGTGAGTGTGACTAGCCTAAAAAGCATTGCTCCCTACACAGACATAAAAACCTACACACAAACATCCACACTTGCCTTGTGTGGGAATAAAACCCCTACCAGAGTACTATATCACACTACAGCATGATGCTGTTATAGGACGCGCCACAGAGATTACTGTGATACACCTTTCCCAAACGTGTATTTCACAGTGAATGGCATCAGCAGCCTTGCCAAAGTAGAATATTTGAATTGTAGTGAGTGTGACTAGCCTAAAAAGTATTGCTCTCTACACAGACAGAGACACACACACACAATTGCCATGTCTGGGATGAGAATACCTACCTAACTAGTTTATCACACTACAGCATTATGCAATTTTAAGACATGCCACAGAGATTACTGGGCTACTCCATTTCCAAAAGTGTATTTCAAAGTGGATGACATTGGCAGGCTTGTCATTGTAGGGCTATGGGGAGGGCAGTATGTGTGCATTGGCCATAACCCATTAATCTAGAGGTTGACATACCACATGCAGGCACACACAGGGTTATATTCCGCAGGTATGTGTATACAGCTTCCAGATGATGACTACCTTGTACAGTCATGATGCACAGCTAGCACTCGCACCACATAGTCTGTAATGCTGATGGATAACAGTGGCTAATTTATACAGTGAGTGACATTTACACATCCTGTGGTTGTAGCCATTTGGCTGTGTGCTAAGTGGGACAGGCCTCATGATGGATGGCTCTTTGTCACAGTCACTCTCTTCCACACATCTATGTATGTCTACTTTTGGCTTATTATAGTGTGTTGTCCTTGGATATATGTCTGTATTCCTATCCAATGCGTGTGCAAAGCATGACTGGTGCATACTGAGGAGTGTATGCACTAACATCTGCAACTGTCAGATATGTATGGTCCACTGTTGTTTGCAAACATGGGCTTCATTTGTTTAAGTGTGTGAGCATGCCCAGTATGACCTTTCAGTATGTTGCTGTCTGACATTGCCTGCATTTCTCTAAGTGTGTGAGTATGCCCAGTATGTCCTTCTGTATTGAATGTGTGCATCCATTCCAGGTAGTTTGTACTCCAGTACAGACCTTTGTGTTGTACACTTACAGGTAGCAAACTTTTTCTGCAGAGTATCAGTAGATTAGTTGGCAATATAGGGGCAAACTGTGCAAGGGATAGTGCGTACTGTAGGTGATTGTGTCTGTGCTGCTTCTACTACATGGTACTGGTGTTAGCAGACATATTCAGACATGTGTACTGTTATACACTGTGATGTTTTATGTCCTCAAGTACTTTCAGGTGGACATTCTTGCTCACAGTGATGTCCTGAGGAACAAGGGTGAATGCAGCTTTGTCTGGTATTGTGGGCAGATGCCTACATATTTATGGTAAGTTATGCCATTCTGGAGGGGGAGCTGCAGACACTTGCTGCTGGGTCTGTGTATCCAGTTCAACACCTTGGTACATTGCTGGCAGAGGATCCCATACCTGCACATCCATCGACATGACAGTGTGGCCTTATCTTGCTGTGGCAATACCTCACAGCTGTACATATTCACACAGGTTACCCAGAGGCAGGGGCCATGAGTCAGGACATTACTCCTATTGTGGTGTACAAGCAGGTTTGTAGCCACCCATTTATGTGTTTGCAGCCAGGGATAGTGTGTGCACACAGCTGTGTATCGGACCTTGCACATTCCATGCTGCCCATGCTCCCACCCCCCCCCTCTATTATTCTATCCTCTTCTATACATTATGCATACATTCTCTGATACTTTCCCTAAGGTTATCACCTCATCACAGTTGTGTTTTGGTGTTGGTCCACAGTTCATGCAATGGAACATGGTGGACATATTACTGTGGTTTGTCCACATGGCCTGGCATGTGACTTATCTGGAGTGTGTTATGTTGTTATTTGGGTGTCCATGACATAACATGCATTGGCAGTATGTATGAGACACAGGCCTTTGGCAGAGGCCTGTAGGCCATTTCGTGGTGATGCGGGCCAGCTGTAGCAGGCCTTTGCATTCTGTCAGTCCTAAAGTCCCAGACCGCCATACAGTATATTCCCCCTGGGGTGACAGGGTAGGTGTGCTAGGTGTTCACGCTAATACTTTCTATCAGTATTTATCAGGTGATGTGGATGCTGGCAGGGTGCTACCTACAGCTAGAGACACATCTGCATGGGGCACCTGCATTGCATGCTGCATTATTTCACTATTGCCATATACAGGTGGGGGTCATATTGTACCCATTCCCAATAGCAGGGATACAGCCAGAGAGGTACTTGTGGGTGGTGTTTGGGTGAGCTGGGTGCATGTGTGCTATGGACACTACTTGCATCTGATGCACAGATATGCATGGGACATTCCAGTTATGCTGGCATGTGCAGGTACGTCAGCTGATTCCCAATACATCAGTCCTACAGCCTTTGGGATCTGCATGTGTTCGGGCAGATGACACCGGTATACCCTACTACAGGCCCAGATAATGTGATGCATACCTGTATGTACAATTCCAAGGATGTGTCCATTTCACAGTTCCACATTATATACTGTATGTCTGGGGTACTTTCCCCTGTGTACTGCTTGTATATCTAGCCCAACAGCCATGCCATGTCAGTCTTTCAGATGGTGGCACATATTACCACCATACATTTACAATGGCTTACTGCTAGCATGTGGCTAGCATGTGTTATACTGGCAGGAAATGTCTTTAGCAGTGCAGTTGTGAGGACTTGAGCCTGTCATCAGCAGTACTGGGCAATGGCCACCAGGTCATACCTCAACATGCATACATATTGACCACTGTCACACAATATAAAACACACACCAATCTAACACACACATACCTGCATATTGTACAAATGCTACAATCTATCCTGCTACCTTGGCCACCTCTGGGCATCTGTGCTCCACTGGTATTATACCTACACATACATGTTACTACATTTCTACATAGGACTGGGGGGGCACACCTGACTGTTACTACATTTCTACATAGGATATGGGGGGGGCACAACTGACTGTTTCTACATGGCTACACAGGATTGGGGGGGGGCACACCTGACTGTTACTACATTTCTGCATAGGATTGGGGGGCACACCTGACTGTTACATGTGTACATTGCATTAGGGGGGCACACCAGACCAGTACTACATTTCTATATAGAATTGGGGGGGGGGCACACCTGACTGACACTACATTTCTAAATAGAGTTGGAGGGGCACACCTGACTGTTTCTGCATTTCTACACAGGATTGAGGAGGGGGGCACACCTGACTGTTATTACATTTCTACACAGGATTGGGGGGGTCACACCTGACTGTTACTGCATTTCTAAATAGGATTGGGGGCACGCCTGACTGTTACTACATGTCTAAGTAGGGTTGGGGAGCACACCTGACTGTTACTACATGTCTACATAGGATTGGGGGGGCCACACCTGACTGTTACTACATTTCTACATAGGACTGGGGGGCAGGGGCACACCTGACTGTTTCTACATTGCTACACAGGATTGGGAGGGGGCACACCTGCCACTTGTACACATTTGCTATGACTGTAATGGTATGTCCATTTCATTCTGTTTTCTAACCTATCATGCTGACTACAGGCCTGTCAGTGTACTACAGGTCTTACGCTTGATTGACCTACATATTAGTTTATGACTTCCTACCTTTCAGAACTAACATCCCACTGCCTGACCTGATGTAGTCTGTCTGTGTAGGCCTGGGGAGGGAGGTTACCCATAGTCATCATTCAGTGGCCTTAGCACAGCCTTTGTTTGTTTTTGTCTACACCTGTCCTGCTGGCTGTGACTGTTGTTGGGTATGTGTACCTCTCTGACTGGCAGGTGTGTGTCATATGGACACACATGTGGCCCAGCACATTTTCTGCAGTGGGTTTTGTCACCATGTGTAGTACTGGCTACTATGGTGACACCCGTATTTGTTACAAATCTCATACTGCCACTATAGGTGTCTACTATCTGCTAGAATCCCATTCAGCCACCCGATTCCCTTGCATGCTCACATCCATACCATAGATACAGGTAACAACACATATTACTACATTTGGCAATTGATAAGTTGAGTGACTTACCTTTTGGGTGTGCCAGTATTGAGGGTGGTGCTGAAGGGCTGCCTATGTCGGATGCACATAATACACTCCCTACACATGGTTGAGCACAGGTAGTGTCATGTTTGGCATCCCTTTTACTGTATGTGCGAGTGAGAGAGAGGTGTCATTCCCTGGGTCCCTCCTGTGCCAGTGTATGTGCTATGCATTGCCTCTTTGCCAAGGCCAGGGCATACTGGGCATGCCTCTTTCTGCCTACTGGGGCAGGCAAAGGTTGTTCCTCCTCCAAGTCACTCTGTGCCTGTGCAGGCCTTGGCAATGGTGGGGGGCTGTGTGGCCCTGCCCCATGCTGTTCCTGCTGCAGCTGTTTCCGCAGGATCATATTGTGTAGCATGGCACATATGATGACAATTTGAGTACACGTACCTCTTGAGTACTGCAAGGCTCCACCGGATGTATCCAGGCACCAGAACTGTGACTTGAGCATCCCAAACACACACTCTATTATAATTCTGGTCTGTGCATGTGCCTCATTATGGAGTTCTTGTTCGGGTGTCTGTGCATTTCTGATGGGTGTCATCCGCCACGGCTCCAGTGTGTAGCCAGCATCCCCCACTAGGTGACTGTAAGGGATGTTCCCATTTGGCAAATCTCTGGTACAGCTGTGTCAGATGCCAGATGTGGGAATCATGATAGCTTCCAGGGTAGCCAAACACACATTCATTATTATGCCCTGGGCATTGCAAACAACCTGGCAGTTGATGGAGGGGAAGCTCTTGCGGTTGATGTAGACCCTACCCCGCTCACCATTGGTGCTTTGGTGCATATGTGTGTGCAGTCGATAGCACCCACTACCTCAGGATATTCTGCTATTTGGTGGAAAAGATGCATATTGCTGGCCAATGCCTCACAGGTGTTGAGGAAATATACATGCTCACCGGCATGTGCTGACATGGCATCCAGGAAATGGTGGATTACCATGGATGCTGATGTCTGTGAGATCCCCATCATATCCCCAGTTTGCCTTTGGAAGGTACCCGTAGCTAGTATTCTGAGGCCTACACATACCTTGGTATCCAATGAGATGGGTTCCCCTCTGTTAGTTCTGTGTCACACTTGGCCAGTACAGCTCAACAATTTGCTGTAGGAGGTCCCTGTCTACCCTTTTAGTGCTCCACTATCTCCAGCTCATGTAGCCACTGGTAGGTTACCCTGGGTCTGTACACTCTTCCCCATCTCTTCACTGTGGGTTGGTCAGCAGCATTTACATCCTCACCACCCTCACCACCCTCAGCCACATGTTGTTGTATGATAGCTATTGCAGCCCCTATCATTTTGTTCTTTTGTTTGTTAAAGGTTTCCCACTTGTATACACTGGTGGTGTAGAGTATGTGGGAAAAACCAGAGGGAAAGGTGTTTGCATAGTTTATAGTAGTGTTCTGGGCTGGCTGGTCTGCTGCCTGTGTAATTGGCTGATTCTGATACATTTTACCTGCAAGCTATGCTAGCTCCCCTAGATTACTGCTGTTTTCCCTTCCCATTGCTTTCCTGTTTAAGCCCAGGGGCACGCCGCGCAAACACAGTGCTCAAATGTGCACAAAGCTGCAATTTCCTAGTTTACTTTTTTTTCCTTTAAAGCCCAGTGCATGGCATGCACACCCACTTAGGCAATTTAAAGAGTGCTAGGCAGCCTCCGACACACCCCCTTGCTTAGCTCTGCTAAGCTAAGGGCAAACCCAAGCCACAGGGATCCAATCCGCTTACAGTATGGCTGACATACACCCCTATGATGTCAGCTAACTCCTAGGCTTGCACCAAGCTATTCCTGCTCTTACACTGTTGAGTGCTGACTAGCATGCAGGGAAATCTGGGATTCAGTATCATTCCCCTCATTGCATAGGATTGCCTGCTGATGCATAGTTACATGTCCCACACTGAGCCTCCCCCTTAACAACCACTATTCACTGGCCTTGTTGTCTTCTGCCTGCCATTGAGTATAATGGAAAAATAGTGATTTTGGTTAGAAAGCTTATTTTAGGTATTTTTTTCCTATTTTTCACCGGATCCCATTTGCGCTTAAACAGCCGAGATCAGCTAAAAAAATTTAACTTGATTTTTTTTTTATTTTTGCAACTATTTTCCATGCCAATGGCCTTATATTTGGCCATTGGCATGCTTTCTACATAATATCCACCCTTTATTTGGAGATGTTATGGCTCTGTTTTGTAGTTTGTAGAAATGTACTCCGTTAGTGGTGGAGTACATTTCTGCAGATTGCACTAGTCCTGCATGGCTGGTTTCCAGCTTCCTGGATTGCAAATTCACCTTATTTGCATGGATTTCTCCTGAAAATGGGGTAATTTGCCTACAGCAGCTGAGTCTATACAGGACTAGTGCAGGAGTACTCGTGCACGTCCCTATAGTTTATTCCTGGATTGCATGGCAAACATATTGCCTGCTGGAGCTCCTGCACTAGTTCTGCACACCGTACAGGGCTTGCTGAATCTGGGGGCTTGTCTGAGGACTTGCATAATTTCGCCTTTCTTGTCTTCTGTTTAGTTGGTTGTTTTTTCCTCTCCTCCACAACCGGTCTCTTTTCCTTTTTACTTCTATTCTTTCTGGTAACACCACGTTTACAGGATGCTGGAGTATTCAAAAACCCTTTTCCAGTTTTGCAATTGTCATCATCTTATCAGATTGTAATTCAGAGCTTCCCATTTGCTGACGATCATCACTATGTAGCATATCTTCTTCACCACACCTCTCAGACTCCTTTTCAACTCTGGTTGGCTCATTAACAATTTGCTGTAATGGGATTGGCTGTGGTGGCTCAGTTATATCTAAATCATACATCAAAGCACCTACATGAACTTTAGAAGTTTCTTGATTTTTCACTACCTTTTTTGCAGGAGAAAATATCCCTTTCATAAAATCAAGTATATCCCTATTCAATTTGCATCTTTTTGTTTGTTCAAGACTTTTTTCTAATTTTACCAGTTGTTTCAGCATTTCACAATAAAGTGAGGAATCCTTCTCAAAAAGGGCATAGAAGCACGGTTATTCTCCAAAATTACTCATTCAGTAACTTTGCTTCAATGTCCATAAAAATGAATTCATTAAAGTCATATTGTCAGAACTCAATTTTAAATTAAGTTTCTGGTGTTAGGCTTCACAGATACCCCAGGAAACCCTTACAGCAGCTATGGGCAGAGTGAAAATTGAATGACATTTCTTATTTGCATTGTTGACTATTTAGCAATGATAACTTTCATCCAGTAATAAATGTCATAACTGCAGTCTTCTGTACAGGAATGTTGACAGAATGGGTGTTTGTCCAGAACTTTACATTTGTGTTGGAGGGTATGTAGGGGTGATGCCACCTAACATTCTGTTGTCCTAATTGAGAAATGTGTTTCAAGTGCTTTATGTTGACAGTGGGTACTCAGCCCCTGATTATTTTTTGGAAAACATAAAACATTACTTATATGCTTTTCCAGGGTTTGTAAAAAATATTTTCATTTGTGTTGGAGGGTGGGAGGCATGTACCATACTGTTGTCCTAAATGAAAAATGTATTTCAAGTGTTTTGTGTATACAATGAGTTCACAGGCTATTATTTTTGTGGAAAAAAAAACATTACCTTTGTGCTATTAATGGGTTTTGTTCTTTTGTGTTTTATGCCATGTGGCATTATGGCACCCAAGCCATCAAATCCACAAAAACAATTTTTAGTGAGGCAAGAATGAGATCCTCATCCAAGCTGTGAGGTGCCATGAAGCTCTCTTACTTGATAGAGGCCAGGAATATGACTTCCAGAATGGACATTTCGGACCAATTAGCTGCTGATGTTAGTGCAGTTGGTAGTAGTGGCCACAATTATAAGCAGGTGAGGCATGGGGGCACTGACATGATTTCATCAACATGGAGGAGGGTTGCTACAGTTGCCTGAGAACAGCTAGTTGTGGGGAGTAATCCTGCTACTGAGCCACCACTGACACCAAATGAGGAGTTCCTGTCCACTGCCAGAGATCCTGACAGCTCAGGGGTGCTTTTGCAGCATGTGATTGATGTTGGTGCTGATGTGGATGGACGACCATGTGTGTCCCGGGAGCAGATTACAGGTAGGCTTACATATGGAAACATTATATTTTCTTGTAGACTAAAATATCATTTGTCTACTACTGGTTGTGATACATGTTTAATAGCTGTACCTATTGATAATTCATAATTATACAAGAGATTGTGGCAATGGACATGGGGGTGGGGGTACGGCTCAGACAAGTTTCAGTTAGAGTTATTTCTTACAGAGCATACAGCCAATACATCATTCCCATTGTGATGCTTAATAGCCATCCTTTCACTGTTTCATTTCTTCCAGGCTTATCCTCCCTGCAAAAGGGTTGAGACAACTGCATATGATAAGCACATTTTTCTTTTCTTATTCCTAAGCATTATTTAGATAATTTATCTGCATTTATGAGGAGAATGTAATGAGTCTGTATTGCTGTACCATCTACAATTGTCTGACCAGTGTTGCTTTATGTTCTGATATTTTGGGTTAATATTTAGGGAAGTGGTAATTTCATTCCTATGTTTGTTGCTTATTATCACAGGTGATTCTGATAGTGTAAGTATAGGACTCCTACCACCTGATGTCAGAGTATCTGTGGGCTCTGTTGTTGATGGTGGCCAAACAGAGGCACAATCACGGGAGTGGGTGATGCAGAGGTTCATTCTGACAATGGGGTTGTGACTCACACATCCCCTGGATTTCCTTCAGACACAGTCAGTATGCCTATTCATATCCACTGAGCCCTCAGATAGTGGAGAAGCTGAGTCTGACATAGTTGACCAGGGCAGTGTGGTTAGTGCGGTTTCAGTGTTGGTTGATTCTGACCATAGCCAAAGTGTGAGCAAAGTGCCATGTAGAAGGGTTCTTAAGGGTTCTTAGAGGATGCCTATTGACAGCCCTCCACATGATTCTAGTGTGTCATTACATGCCACTTAACATATGTTTAGGGCTATCATGGAGGTACAGTTACATTCCACTAGGGTATCTGAGGACACAGTTAAAAGAGTCTAGATGTGGCACAATATGATGTGTGTGACTGCCTCCACTGTGTGGCCAATTCAGTGGATCGGATGAATGCCGCACTGGAAAGGGCAGACTCTGTGATGAAACATCTGCTGGGAGGGGACAGCATCCACATGACCATAGGGCTTCAACATCATCTGGTGTTAGCCAATGTGGCTGTGCCCAATTCTAATCCCATAGTGGCACTATTTCTACTGCTCCTTCAATGGTTGAGGCATCCACAACCAGACGTGGCAGGCCATGAGGTGGTGAACCTGGGTGCATTCATGAGGAGAGCTCATCCAGCAAACATTGCATACACTCAGGTAGCACCAACACATCTGACCATAGCTGTGGATATGCCAGTGCATCTCAGGGACAGGGTTGACAATGATGAAACTGATACCTCTACCATTCATGGCTTACACCTGCCCAAAATTCCAGGATATAGTGCTAGCAGAGACCGTGGCTGTGTTCCTGCAGACAGTCACATAAACATTTCACCAGGAGTGCACATACAGACCCCCACACATACTAGCTAAATGAGGCATTAATGAGGGTTGCAAGTCATCTTGTCTCAGTGGCCCTTTGATATTATCTACATTCTTGCCTGCATGTCCTTCTTACTGACACACACTGACTAGTTTGGTGTCAGCCTTGGCCTCCTGCCCACTCCATCAAATGATGATGTGTGCCATCACCTTGTTTCTATCTTTTGGATTCGTGGTTACATATAGATATATCTGATACACAGGGTGGATAGCTAATTAAGTACTTAGGATACATATTGGTGATGCAATTTGGATTTTTTTCTGAATTATTATAGTATTTTAGTGTTGTAATCCCTACCTTGAAATCATTGATACAACATTCATGCTTATTGCTCCATTTGTGAGAACGTAAGACTAAGTAGACTTTAGACTGCTTTTTCTGTACTGGATGTTTTAGATGCATGAGGCATGTTAGTTGTTAAACTGCACAACTATATATTACAAAAGTCATTCATGTCATATATTGATGTTATTGCTGGACAACCCACACCCATTCTACTTAAGTACATTTGCAAGTGACAGTATGTTGGTATCTGCCATTCATTCATGTTCTTACACATGCATTTTTCTATTACAGGTTCAACACTTACCTTCATAATCCTGCAGTTTCAACTGTCATAATTCTGGGCTAATTCTGTCTGATGCTAGCAGTATACAGCCATTACATGGAGAAGTAAAGGCTGTGAGTGTTGCCTGGCATCAGTTTTACTCAATGTATGTGCATAAGATTAAATGTGTACCCCTTAGGTGGTGAGCATGTGTGATATCCATTGCTTCTTGCCAGGGCAAGGGCATATTATGCACTCCTACATCTACCTAAACCCACAACAGCTGGGGGTTTCCCCTCTGAATCCTCACCTCTGTGTGGATTTGGTGATCATGGCAGTGGTGGTAGAAAATTTTCTTCTAGCCCTTGGTGTTCCTGCTGCAGATATTTTCACAGGATGATATTGTGTAGGATAGCACAGACTGTGATAATTTCAGCACAAGTACTGAGATCATCCTGCAGAGCACCCCCCTCGATGTATCTTCAACAGCCTAAACATGCACTCTATGATATTTCTTGTTTGATCGTGTACCTCATTGTAGTGTTCCACTATGGGTGGGTGTGCATTTCTGATGGGTGTTATCATCCATCATTTGAATGCATTCCTAGCATCCTTCAGTAAATGGTCTTGTTGGACATCACCACTAGAAAACCCATGGTAGAGCTGTGAGGTGTGCCAGATATGAGTGTTGTGGTAACTGCTATGGTTGCCACCACATACATTCAGGATGATTCTCCTGACATTACACAAGACGTAGCAGTTAATGGAGTTGAACCCCTTTCTGTTGATGTAGACCCTTCCCTGTTCACTATATAGTGCTTTGATCTCAATATGAGTGCATTCTATGGCACCCAAAACATCAGGAAAGTGTGCTATGAGGTTGAACTCCTGTACAGTTCTAGCTGTATCCATGGGAGTATGGTGAAATATGTATAGTGGCTGGCATGTAGTAGCATAGCATTCAGGAAATGGTGTAGCATCCTAGATGGACTCATCAAGGCAAGTATCAAAAACATTAATAAAAATCTGAAATAAATGCTGTCAGATTGACTAAATATGTCCATTAACATAGGCTGGCCTCTGAAGCCAAAGATAATTATAAATCCTTCTTTAGCTTTCTTAGAAAACTAAGGAAAACTACTCACATTGCTCTGAATTTATTCATAATGGCATCTACTATTCTAACCCAACAGACATTGCCAATATTCCTGCAGACAAATTTAATATCAACTTCACCCCAGACACTTCTGTCCAGAGACCTGAAATACCTGAGTCCCCCAATTATCTCTAAAGATCATTTACTGAAATTTTAACCAAGACCAAAAATACTTCCTCCATTGAACCTGTAAACATACTTGCTTGCTTAATTCACAATGTTAAAATTACTCTTGAAACACCACTCCTTAAACTGAGTAAACTAAGCTTAACTAGATTCATCCCTAGTGAGTGGTTTGCTGCAGAAGAGATTCATTACCATAAGGGTAGTGTTACAAATGACACAGATAATTACATCCTGATCAGTTTTACAAGCCTCATCTGCAAAGTCGTGGAACATATTATACGTGATCTCATAAACTATCATATCAACAATATTATTAGACTTGACTTGCAATGGTTTGGTTTTGTAAAGGGTAGATCCTGTGTACTGAATCTGATAAACTTCTTTGAAAGGGTTATGAAGGCTGTAAACAGTGGCCATGCATGCACACAATGTATTTTGATCTGGCTAAGACTGTTTCCCATACTGATGTCATAAGGAAGATAAATGCTTTAAAAATTGACCCATATGTGATAAAAGGGATATCAAGTTGACTGAAAGAAGAAGCCTCTACAGTGTGAGTTGCAGGCACCTTATCAGAAAGTATGAAAGTGACCAGTGGTGTCCTTCAGGACTTGATGCTGTGACCTCTCCTTTTTAGTGTTTTCTTCTCATATCTCCAAGCAGAGAGCCAAGATCTCTGGCTAACAAAGTTGGCAAATGACTGTAAACTGCGGGTTGTCATTAAGTCACCCTCTGACACCTAAGCCCTACATAATGAACTTTCCCAGATAAACTCTTGGAGTACTTAAAATTGTCTCAAACTAAATGCTAATAAAACATAATAGGACCATTTTTGGTACACAACTCTACCTGACACCATACTGTATAGACAAAATGCCACTAAAAAAACAAAAATGCAGTGCTAAACAGCACTTTTCAGTGGTAATTATCATGTCACATCATGTTGGTACAGGCAATCTGCTTATTCATTCTTACACACACACAATGAAATTTACACATGCACACTCACACACATACATGCAGTCAATATGATTCCCCCTGACATTTGAATTCACATGGATTCCCTCACCTATTTACATACACGCCACCATACCTACACTACCTACCCTCCTACTATAACCACTCACATAGATAGAGACACATAAATGCACACACACACACACACACACACACACACACACACACACACACACACACACACACACACACACACACACACATAACACAGAGTTATCCAGGATCACTTATATCCTTGCAGACATGTATGCACATTAAAAACTGAAGAACAAGTAGCAACGAACTGCCAAACCACAATAAAGAAACAACGTACCAGTGGAAAAACACTTTAATCTCTCTAGTGCCTCGGCTCAAAAAAGCCTTCAAGGAGTAACAATTCACATATACCAAAAGTATTTATAACACTAACCACTTCATTATTCAATTAAACATTCAATTAAGCATTCAATTAAATATAAAACTAAATATATCCTTAAAAAACAGTACTTTAAATCAAACTTTTCCAGCAACACTCTGTATTTAACCCTTTTGGGATTAGAGTTTCATATTTCAGAATAAAAATCATTTCTTTCTTTAAAAGTATATTTTTTATTTTACCTTCACTAACTTCATTTATAAAAATCTGCTCCAATACAGTAGCCTGCAAACTATCACATTTTCCCCCATGAAATTCAGAAAAATGTTGGGCTAAGGGGCTGTCTAATTTATTTGCCCTTATATCCCTTAAATGTTCCAAAATTCTAGTTTTGAACATTCTTTTAGTTTGACCCACATAAAATTTTCACAACCACATTTAATGGCATAAATAACTCGCTCTGTCCTACAATTAAAATGACCATTAGGTTTAAAAATAATTCCATTCATGCGTGGAAAAAATTAATTACATAAGGACAACTTTTACATTTCCCACATGGTACCATTCCTTTAACAACAATTTGTTCATATATTTTCTCACCACGTATTCAAAATTTAGTGTGCACTATCATATCCCTTATATTTCTCCCTCTTTTATAAGAAAAAATCAATTTATTTTCTAATAATTCATTTAGCTCTCCATAATTTCTCAAAAATTCCCAAAAATGTAGGATACATTTTTTAATATTTTCACTGTATATATATTAAATGTGGAAACCATAAAAATCTTGTCCAATTCTTTATGGTTCATAGTATACTTGTTATTTTGTTTTTTCCAACATTTTAATCCAGTATTAAATCTTTTATCAAATACTTTTTCTATACTTAAATCAATTAATTGCTTATCATACTGCCTTTTTATAAACATATCTGTGGTATATTTAATCTCGTTTAAAAAGTTTATTTCATCATTACAAATACGAGATATTCTTAAAAATTCCCCATAGGGCAAAGCTTCCATAGTGTGCCTAGGATGGCAGCTAGTTCCCATTAAAAATTCATTAGAACAATCAAATTTTGTATGAATACTTGTGGCAATAGGTTTACCTATAATACCCTGCAGATTGACATCTAAAAAAGAAACTTTTGAACCACATTGTATACCATCAAATAATATTCCAAACCTATTCAGTTGTATATCTAGTACAAACTTCTCAACCACAGATTTACCCCATCACACAAAAAAAATAAATCATCAATAAATCTAAAATAATATATAACATAATTCTTAACAAAAAAATGAGTATAAATATATTCATATTCCACCAATCCCATAAAAATATTTGCATACATGGGTGCAAATGCAGCACCCATGGCTGTACCTTGGATTTGGTGGAAAATTTTATTATCAAAATAAAAATAATTATTCTCCAAACAAAATTTAACCAAATCTAAAATGTAATATGTTAAAGGAGAATCCCCCATCTGTTTACTTAAAACTTCCATTCCAAAGGAATGTTTAATATTGGCATACAAGCTTTTGACATCTAAAGTCAACCAATACATATTCTCATTCCAAATTACATTTTTAATTCTGGCCAACAAATCAAAAGAATCTTGTATATAGGATGGAAGTTTCTGTGCTTCTTTCAGCAACACTTGGTGTAAAATTACCCCTAAATTGTGCAAAAAATAGTTACTAGCTGAAACAATCGGCCTACCAGGGGGATTTTTCATGTCTTTGTGAATTTTTGGTAGGCAGTAAAAATAAGCTGGACTACAATCTTGGATATTCAACTTATTCTCAACATCAATATCTAACCAGTAACCTAATCTCCAACCTCTTTGTATTAAACTCAAATAATTTTCTTTAGTTTGTAATATAGCCTCATAAGAGGCTTCGCAATATACAGACTGATCTAATAATAAATCCATACACATTTTATAATACTGAGTGTAATGCATGATGACTATTTTGTTTCCCTTATCTGAGGGCTTTACAATTAAATCACGTTGTTTAGAAAAATCCATCAATTCAACCCATTCATTTTTGGATAAATTAAAAGTTACTTTCCTCTTATCTAAATTATCTAATAATGAGTCAATTTCAAAACTTAACATCATCTGAAAGTTTTTTAGTCCTTCATGCACTAAAGGTGGCATGAATGTATTCCTTGTATTAACTGCGGATGTATCTATAGCACAGTACGCATTTAATTCACTAACGCATGATGTAAATGAATCATTCATAGAATTATAACTAGATTCTAAATAGGGAGTATCTATACTCTGTGAGTTATTCAAAACAGTTTTTATCCCACCATTTTTGACAGCAATAAAATGAAAATAATACCAAAGATGTAATTTACGAACAGATCTAAATAGCTTTACTTTACATTCGTATTTTTTTGGCAAAACAGTTGGTACAAATTTTAAACCGTGATTCAAGACAGAATAAATTTCATCACTAATGTGACAGCCAGATAAGTTGACAACTATATTAGAGACACAACAAGAACAAGAGTCAATACCATCTAGTCCTTTTGTTTTCACGCCATTGACAAGGCGGCCCTCCCCTCTGTTGTTCTTGCTCCGTGTAGCTTCTTTTGTTGTTGTTGCCTCCCATATGGTCTTGGAGGACGAAAATGTTCAAACAAATAACAATCGTCCACTGGTGAAGGCAAAGGTAGAAATTCAGAGGCTAAGTCACTATCACTTTGTTGTCTATTTATATTTGATCTCACATTAGTATTAGTAGTACTGTCAACTCTTTCCCTCTGAGGACCACCCACACTGTGGCGACCCATTCTGGAACGTGATTGCTGATTGGATACACCCAAGAAGGCTCTGCCCTTATCAAAATCACGAAGATCCCTCTGTATTTTATGTATCTTCTGCTCCAGTACTTTTTTCTCATGCACATTAAGCTTATCCTGAATCTCAGTAAGACAGGATTCAAATTTCACCCTGTCCAAAGCAGACATTAAATTAGTACACACCATACTGATTTCTTTTTTGATATTTGACAATTTAAGAATGTCACGTTCTATAAGAATATTGAGCCATTCAATTGAACAATGATGTGCCGCTTTCTCCCATCTCTGTTGGAAGACTTTAACAGTCGCACACGTCCCAATGAAGAGCTCTGATGGAAATTTCCCTGCTCTCAAGCCTCTAGGTACTATATCAAGATCTACGTACCTTTGCAGGCTCGTATAGTTGTAAAAAGTTAACATTTCTTTGTCCATTAAATTAATGAGTTTAGAAATGAGGGTTTTAACTTCTACCAGATATTCCATAGAGCGCTTACCAATATGTGCAAAAGGATTATTTGCTCGTTTATTTCGAGTTTCAGTCAAAAAGTGCTCCTGCACTGGAACACCAGATACATTTTCTATAACCCCACTCCTCTCAGTTCGTTCAGAGTTACGCTCCACATTAGTGTTAATGAAGCCATCAAGAGTTCGTTGAGAGGTACCAGAATTCTCCTCCCTAAAAATCCTCGGAATGTTAACAGCTGGATCACTGGCCATGGAACCGACAATAAAAACTGAAGACCAAGTAGCAACGAACTGCCAAACCATAATAAAGAAACAACGTACCAGTTGAAAAACACTTTAATCTCTCTAGCGCCTCGGCTCAAAAAAGCCTTCAAGGAGTAATAAATTCACATATACCAAAAGCATTTATAACACTAACCACTTCATTATTCAATTAAACATTCAATTAAGCATTGGTAATGTATGCACATTACCATAAATACACACACTCATACATACACACACAGACACACACACACACACACACACACACACACACACACACACACACACACACACACACACACACACACACACACACACACACACACACACTCGCACACATGCACACACACACACACACACACACACACACACACACACACACACACACACACACACACACACACACACACACACACACACAAACACACATTCTGACACATACACCCCACCTGCTTAACCTTACCTACAATACGGTCTCCCCGTTGACTCTACTGGGGGAGTACACCATTTGGCTGTGTTAATTAACATAGCTTGCTATGCTAATTTACACAGCAGCTGCATAACTCACTTCCTTTTGCCATTTCACTGGGGAGAGCATGTGGCTAATAAGCATTGGCTGCTCCCCTGGAATGCTACATTACCATTTAGCATGGTTGTAGAGATGGCCACCACAGTGATTCTACAAGTTGAGTAGATTCACTGCAATGGGCTCATCTATGAATCTGAAGGGGCATCTATGAGTGATTAATTGCTCATGTTAGTACTTATCAAATGAGGTAGATCTGTTTAAATCCTGAGATAAGACTTTTGATAACCAAGAACTGTGAACACAACAATATGGTGACAAAAAAGGCACATGGCAATTTTCATAATTTAAAGAGCAGAGTGCATACTTTTTAGACAGAATATACAGTATTTACTTCTCACTGTTTCTCCCCTTCCATATTGTATGGTTAATAAAAAGGCCCACTAGTTACAAGAAATAAAATTGACACACATTAGCCAGGTTCAGTATAGCATTATAGCAGCCCACTGTGAAGAATATAGCAAGATGACTGGTCAATAATGAGATAAAAATGAGTATACAACTGGCATCAACAACATTGGAGTGGAAGAGATCAACAGTAAAAAGTTGCCATCTTATAAGGTCGGACTGGTTTAGTATGGCTGCTGGTATTGGTGAGGGAGTGTACTTTAGGGCACAAAAGTGGGGTGTGCAGGAGTCCAGGGTTTTTATTGGACTACTAGTATGACACCAAAACCCCCAGCTGTTGCAAGGTAACTACCAGGGCTCAGAGTGTAAGTCTGAGGCCTGGGATTGTTTGGCCATGGACCTAACCAGTGCAACTGGTATCCCCCACACTGGTGAGCAGTGTCAACACCACTATGATGGCCTGTATCATAGGAAGAGGGGAACCTTGGGAGCCTGGGTCCAAGAGGCTAGGGATGGCATTTATTGACTGGGATTGTCCGACTGAGCTGAAGAGCCCTTTTTCAGCAGATGTCCGGGGAATAAAGCTCCAACATATTATACAATTCTCATTATAAATTAACATTAAACAGCAATGTTACAGGATTATTACAAGGCATTAAATAGCAATACAATGTTATACAGTGTCAATAATCAGTAGTATAGCATAACTATTTCAAGATGTATAAAAAGAAATATATCATTAAGATGAGTATAGTTTTTGGGGTAAGTAAAAAAACAGTTTTATCATGATGTAGTTGCATGAATGTAAGACAATTACAATAGAATGTTTCTCTGAGGCAATTTGCTTAATTGATTTTAGAAGACAGTAGAAAGAGTAGTCAAGGAAGATTAAAGAGAGCTAGTGAGAAGAGTGAGTTAAGGGCAGGAATTAGATTAAGGTATGAGAAGTAGGGGATGTTAAGGAGGGAGAGTGCAGTGGCAGGACCAGTGACATTTAAAGTGCTCTTTGGTGGCTGTGTTAAATTGTTTAGGGTGTGTCGGGGTCCTGATTTCTAGTGGGACCCTATTCCAGGCAATAGTGGGGTGATAGCTGTACATGTTGCGTCCAAATTTAGAATTGGGTTTGTAGATTTGTAGTAGGTCTTGGTTAGAGCTTCAGAGAGGTCTGGAGAGAGAATAATGGGAGATAAGAGGGGATAGTGCTGGGCAGTAGGAAGGCTGGTATGGGATAGAATGGATGATCTGGAGCTGAGAGAGAAGAAGAGCTGGTGGGGTAATTCAAGCTAGTTTAGGTGTTTTATAGAGAGACAGTGATGGGATTTGTAAGTTTGTTGGGCAGCAAATCTAGCTACCTTGTTGTAGGTAGATTGGAGTTTGGTCAGGAGTGCTGAGTTAAGATTTGTGAGAATTTGAGAATTGTACATTAGAGTGGATAGAAGGTAAATAAGAGAGGGAGTAATCTTGGCTTCAGAGGTAAGGAATTTCTTGTTATGGTAAAGGAGCCCTAGTTCTGAATGTGTCTTTTTGATACGGTTATTAACATGCAAGTCAAATTTAAGCTGATCATCAATGGTTACACCTAAGAGCTGAGTACTGGATTCTATCTGAATGGGAATGTTATTAAAGGACTGTATGGAGAAGGAGGGTTTAATATTTATTAACTTTTTAGGGAGGAAGAGTAACAGCTTTGTTTTTTAGGGTTAAGGATGAGTTGGTTGTTGGACAGCCATGTTTCAACTAAGTCAAAAGATGCCTGAGTAGCTGAGAAGAGCTTAGAGGGAGAGTTGGCTATGGTGATGACTGTAGAGTCTTCTCCGTATTGCACTAAATATGACCGAGGACAGGAGGTATGTTTTCCAGTAATTTATAAACATACAAGCTGAATCTGTGAAAAACTGGTATGCATTATGGTTTGCTTCTCTTACCACAGCTGCAAAAGAGAGGGCTTGCAATGTGCAGTCCCATGCAAGGCATTTGGCCAGGATGAGGTAATCGTGTGGTATGTATGAAAATCATTAAAGTAATAACTTAATGCATAACTTAATAATGCAATGAAGTAAATACAGATTTTACAGTTTTAGTCGGGTATGAAATACCTGGAATATCATACATCTTTATTAATGTGTCTGTGCATATCTGAAATGGTAAAACAAGTAAAAGCAAGTAAGCATGCAGTACTGTATAGCATAAATTCTAACCATCAGTTAATATTGTGGCCTACCAGATTAGGAGTCAATGTTGTGGTCTGCTCATTATCTGAAATATGCTGTAGATTTCACTCAATAAATGGACAGGGTATATCGGGGTAGGTTAACAAAAGTCCTTGACAGCTATCCATGTGTGTAAATGCCAGATATGAAGCAACATTAATCAAAAAAGTTTAAAAGGAGATGATGCTTTGATAATTATTTTTTCAAATAAAGTGTTCAGTATTCCTTTAGTCACTGCTTGTGGGCTCTAATCCGACACCACACAACTGATAAATGTGAAGTACTAAATACTGTGTCAAGATATGCCATAAATAAATGCAGTGCAATACCCAGATTAAGGGACAAGCTTGTGTTCTGCTCATTTTGTCTGATATATGCTGTAGGTTGCAGTTAATAAATGAATAGGGTAAATGTGTAAGGTAACGATACACCTACATAGCTATGCATGTGTGTAAATGCACAATTTGACACAGCATGAATCAATAAAAGTTTTAAAGGGCATGTTGGTCTGAGAATTTATTTTTAAAAATAAAATGTTCACTCTTCCTGTAGTCATTGCATTTGGGTTCTAATCCCACACTAGCCAAATGAGAAATGTTCAGCTGTCTGGTGTAATTAGTGTATATGAACATACCTCTCAACTGTCATGATTTTTGCAGAATGTAATGACTACTGCCCCATATGTCTGGTCCTTTGATTTGCAGATATATGGCATTACTTGAAATGTGATATAATGGCAAATCTGTTATCAGAACACCTTGCTACTAATGTATGATCACAATATGTAAAAATGTTCCCTGTCGACGTGCCTTTGTATCACCATTATGTGTGGCATGGCCCATAATGTCCCATACTAACAGGTTGAGAGCTATCTACATGGAACATCATATATACAATATAAGCAGTCAGTGTTCTCACAAGTGAAATCTAACATTTCTAGAAGTATGTAGTTGCAGTCTGTATAGTTATATTATCTGTGACGTTACTAATGTTCTTCTTTTCTCTCTCACCCCACCCTTTTCTTCTTTTATTTATTAATTATATTTATTATAATTAGATATTATCATATTATTTGTAACTACCTCTTATGTTGGCCTTATGTATAATTTAATATTGCTTTGATGTTAAGAAAACTTTCATTTACATTATTTATTGTTGTGTTCCTCATTATATTTTAAATTTCTTTCCATTACTCATTATTGTTTTTTCTTATGTTATTAATTGCATTTGTTTTGGTTATGTTTATTTTTCCTTATGTTTATATTTCATTTATCACAGCACAACAAGGTAGGCCAGTTCCCAGTAATCCACCTACCTTGGCTCCCCCGGCCGAGGCACTGGGGCCCAACACATCTGGGCCGCAGCCTGGTGGCACTCCCTCTTCTGCCTCTGCACTACCTGGTTCATCAGGTAATTCTGCCCTACAGGCTGGGAGTGGTCCCTCTCTGGGATTGGAGGTGGTGGGAGTGCTTTTGTCACCCACAATGAACTGCCAGGCATAGTGCATAGGCTGCTGTGCCAAACTGAAAGTGCATGCCTGTCGCTCATCTGGTCAGCATAAAACAGATGAACATTCATAGGTTCTGTTCAAGCAGCTTTATTACACACAAACACATCAGAAATGAGGCTTTGTAACTTAAACTTAAACTTATAAACAGACTGACTACCACACTCATACATGTTAACACTCTGTCTGTTGTCTCAAAATGGCACTGCTGCCTGCACGTGCTCAGTATTTATATGCACGTGCTACATCTGTAAATGCTTCTTAAAGGTACAACACACGCTCTGATCTACATCCTCCCTCTTTGAGAAATAGTTTGCAGATGAAATGACAGTATTCAATGGCATGCAGTTTACAGAAATGATCTTTGACTTGCAGTTATACAGACCTAATTATTTGACATGCAATCATACAAAATCAGGCACTTATAAAATAATTATGTCCAAGTTGCTGTGTATCTTACACTAGGTCTTGAAATACTACACAAATAATGAGCTATATATAACAATGAGCTAACATTTGAATCTCGTTATAAATATAACTGTGGTTCAACTTGGAGTTGGTTTTTATTCTGAGGAAGTTGAGCTAGAGTAAAATAAATTTTATTTTTATACCACCAGTTACGTGCTTTTATTGTATCCAGAAAGCCTGGCAGCGAGCTCGGGAGGACTTCATTGTTTCGTGTAGTGGTTTCTGTATTTTTCTTCAGTTTGTCACAGGTCTTGAAATACGACCTGACCATGTAAAATAAAAGTCAGAATTGGATCAAGCAACAGGAACTGTCTTTGAGGAATGTTCAATGTTGGGGACATCTGAGACATCATCAGGAATGAGAATGGATACTGTGACATGTTCTTCGGTAAGAACATTGTCAGGGTTGCTCTGACATCTAGAGTCTGTATCACAGTTACAATGATGCAATATCATTTCTGATACAGGAAGATGTCTTCATTTTCTTCTGTAATCTATACTCTCAGATTCCACTAAGTAAGATCTCAGCTTGGTACATATACCTCTCACTTGACCAAGTCAATCAAAGCCTTTCACTGTTTGCATCCCCACTGGCTCCTTCTTTTAATGGGTGAAGAAATCTGCTTGTTTTATCATTGATGGACTTCTGAGAAGAATGCTTCTTAGAAAGTTGGGCTTTGATTGCTCTGTTGTTTTTAGCATTTGGCAGCAACAAACTAGAACTGATAGGCAAGATTGTTCTGGTTTGCCTAGATAGAATTCTTTGAGCAGGCGAGCCTAGTAGATTGCCATGGGGTATATTTTGGAGATTAAGTAAATTCAAGAAGATTTTGGTATTGTCACGCTTTGACCTCTCCAGTAATTGCTTTGCACTCTGTCTGCGTGTTCAGCAAGGCTGTTTGACTGAGGATATTCAGGACTGCTAGTAACATGGATAAAGTCAGACTCTTTAGCAAATATCTGAAACAATTGACTGGTAAACTGAGAACCATTGCCAGAAATAACTTTGTGTGGACTACTATGAAGACACAAAAAAAACTTGGAAAATAACAAAAAAGTATGAACACAACCTGGATACACTCCAAAAAGAATTATTTACTCGCAAATAAAGTAAGCGCTTTCATACAGGATAGTACCTGTACTTCTTCAGGCAAGACAAGACAATACTGAATGCAAGACCTTATATATACTCTCCCAGAATCTAAATCTAATGAGCTCTATCACATGGCCAATTAAACATTAATTACATTAAATAAAAGACCTAGCTTGGAATAATATAAGAAAATCATTAGAAAATACATTGAAAAATACATTTCAAAATACCTCAGTAGTGTATATTACAATTATATTGGAAAAGTAGCCACTAACACCCGGTACAAATGTTAAATAACACTTATAAGACTGGAAAATGAATACATAGTAATAACTTAGATAAGAAATAGATAAAAAATGGATAAAAATGACTGTTAAAAACATTGTTATGCACCATAAGGATGTTAAAATTCATCTATTTGAATATAGATACCTTGTAAAAATGGTAACATAGATGGATGTACAAAATGAACAATTTAAACAATCTAAAATTCTGAAAAAATACTGAAAAAATATACCAAGGGAAATGCAGGCCTTTATCTTATAAGGCTCCTCAGTTTAAGTATGCAAGGTATGGAGCACATTTCATTAATCCCTGGGTGCCTAAATGCATCACATCTTAGCTGCCACAACAATTCACATTTCTCCAATCTCAGAGAGGTGGGGCCACCTCTAATATTTGTGTCAACTGTATCAATAACTCTGAATTCAAAAACATGTTCTGGTGAATTGATAATGTGTTTAGCCAACACATTCTCTATCCTTTTATTCCTGTTAGCATAAAGGTGTTCGTACAGTCTGTGTCTTAGTCTTCTGTCAGATTTTCCTATGTAAAAGACAGGACACATTTTGCACTGGGCCAGGTATATAATGCTACGAGTGTTGCAATTGTATCTACCCTTGCATGAAAATCTCATATTTCTGATTTCAAAAGAGAGTCCTGTGCTCACATGTTTACAGTAGGGGCAATTTTCACATTTGAAAATTCCTTTAATCCTAGGATTGTCTATTCTCCACTGCTCCAACATGACTTTTACATTAATACCCTTCTTGAATATGATTCTAGGTTTACATGGTAAACTAACTCTTAAGTTTGTATCAGCTGCTATTAAGTCCCAGTTCTTGTGTATTATACATTTAATAGTCTATGTTTCATAATGTATGCTTCATTACTAAATGGGGTCACAAATGTGATAGAAAAATCCGTAAATGGATCTACAGAGGAATGCATAGTGAGTCTATTATTATGTAGACTGAAAGATCTATGGTCATTTCCATTCACAAGTAAGGAATCACTTAAGATGGCTTTACAAATCCCTGTTGCTCTCTTAGATGTGACCTCCTTTATGATGTCCTCTAATAGGAGCTGTGGGTAATCATGCTTAAGAAACATCTCTTTTAGGAACTGGCATTCACTTAAAAAGTCATGATACTTGGATACCATTCTGGCCACTCTAACTAGCTGTCCTTTGACCACTGACTTCTTCTGGTGGTCAGGATGAGAGCTAGTATAATGCAGAAAGGAATTAGAATATGTTTCCTTTCTGAAGATAGTGGCCACGTAACATTGTTTGACATTATCTTTACTCAAATTGATATCCAAGTAGGATATGTTTTCCCTGTGGAACTCACTAGTGAATTTGAGAAAATCTGTAGTGGTGTTGATGAAAGTCATGAATTCTGTGAAAATAGATGCATTGCCCTTGAAAAGGATAAAAATATCATCAAGGTAAAGTGTGTAGTAATAAATATATTCCTGGAAAGGGTTGTTCTTGAAAATATATTCCTTTTCCCAATACACCATGAACAAATTAAAGAAACTGGCCCCACACGGTGACCCCACGGGGACCTCCTTGGTCTGCAAATAATAAGATTTTTCAAACAAAAAGAAATTATTTGTGAGAATTACATCAAAAAATTATTGTATTATGTACAGATCAGCATCATTGATACCTTTCTGGCTGGCTAATCCAGTCAATACCTAGTTCATGAGGGATCACCGTGTATAAGTCCTTGACATCCACTGTAACAAAATTATAATCCTCAGTATAATCCAACCCATTGATGTTAGCCAAAAAGGACCAAGAGTCCTTGCAGACTTGTATTTTGTCAATTAAAAATTTCTTAAAAAAAATTGTCCATGAATTCGGCCATGGGGTAAGTAATTAAATTACGTCCATTAACAATAGGGAGTAAGGGGGATTGTATAAATTTTTATGACTCTTAGGTGTTCCAAATATTATTGGAATCTGTGGTGCAGGGACTGTGAAGTAGTTAAACATCTCTAAAGTAATACATGCTTCTATGAATATATCATTAAGGAATGTTCTGATCTTCCTATAAGTCCCATTGAGCTCATTCAAAGATACTAGTTTATAAATATCTGTTTCTAACATACATTGCATTTTCATTTTATAGAAGTCATAATCAAAAATCTCAATGCCTCCACCCTTATCTGGTTGAATGATTCTTAAACCACTTGTAGTTAAATTGGTTATAAGGTTTCTTTCATCAACATTCAAATTATAAGAGTCAGTTGTGCTCATGGAAGATCTAAACATTTTAATATTCTGTAAATCAAACTCACAAATTTGTTCAAAAGCTGCTAAGGTGTGATTAAGAACAGGATTATAAGTGCTATACACATAATCAACAACTACAAGCAAATGACCAAAAAACAAGGCAGTAAAAACCAATACAACTTTGAAAAACTTTGAAAACAGTCAGTTGCCGGACACTGAAGAATGAAAATTGTCCTTTAATTCCAAAAGCAACAGTCACGAATAACACACAGCACCACAATAAAAATGGAATAAATGTTAAGCGCTTTCTCCCGGTTTTAATACCAGGCTTCCTCACAACAATTCATTTTCACACAGCCATAGGTTTAAATATCTAATCAGTGAGGTCACATGTTCCAATTCGATGATGAAAATTTCGTCATGAAAAATAAATATAAATATAAGTTGCAAAACACAATTTGTAACCTTCTGTAAGCACCAATTCAAAGAACATATAATTAATTAAAATACATTAGTCTGTGTATTTAATCATGTAGCTATAAAATGTATACACTACAAGTACTAAAAACAAGTGTTTAACTGTTCTTTGGTGAAATAACTAAAAATGTTGCGTTAAAAGTTAACAGTAAATATATTAATAAGTAAATAAATAAATAAATAATCAAAAGAGACCTGGAACCGCGAAAGACATACATTGTTAAAAAAACATGTCCTAATAATAAGTTTAAATTTTTTTTTTTTTTTTTTAATTTTTTAGTTCAAACAATTAATATATTTATACATAAAATTGTTATACAGGAAAATAATGAGGTGTATCTTTCCTGGTAAAAAAAAAATTCTTTGTATATCAACACTAAAATAAATTGACATGACCAAATTACAAAATTACAACAAGTAAGACTCATGAAAGGGATGAAGCAGCTAAAATCTGACAAGAATAAATTCACGGGTATCATATCTATAACCTAGCAGCTCTCAACTTGAGAACGCTGCTAATATTAATGTTTTCATTTAGTCCCGGTTTCCTACCCGCATCTAACTTAAGTTGCCACAGCAGCTCTCTATATTCCAACTTTGTCTCCCAGCTTCCACCCCGAGGGTCTAAATCTACTTGCTCTAATACCACAAATTTCAAGTTCATATTGGGGCATAAAAGGGAATGTTTGTAAAAGGCATTAGTCTCCTTCTTTTTGCTAATATCATAAAGATGTTCGTAAATTCTTCTATTTAAAGGCTTTTCCATTGTCCCTATATAAAAACTCGAACATGTAACACATGTCCCCAAATAGACTACCCTTTTCGATTTACAATTAAAGTATTGTGCAGGTCTTAAATTAAATTTCCTAGAGGGAATAAACAAAGAGGTCATGTTTAATATAAGGGCACATTGGTTACAAGAAACACATTTAAAAGTACCTTTCAACTTTTTATTGTCACGTTTAACATCTCTATTACCCCTTTCCAAATAATCTTTAAGATTTAAATCCCTTTTTCTAATAAACCTTGGTTGGATGGGAATATAATCTGATACATCTTCATTTGTTCTCAAAACATGCCAAAATTTCTTAATAATGGATTCAATCTCAAATAATGTCTCAGAGAAAGTGTAGATGAAGGCTCCATTCATATCATTTAAACTAGTATTACCTGACATATCAATAGTACTTCCTTTACCAATCAAAGGGTAATATTTGACATCTCTGGTTTCAATCACTTCCTTAACAATACCTTCAATAAAATCACCCGGATATTTCCTTTACAAAAATAAGGTCTTTATAAAGGACACCTCTTCTAAAAATTCATCCAACTTACTCGTCATTCTAGATGCCCTAATTAATTGTCCCTTCACAATCCCTTTCTTTTGAAGCAAGGAGTGACCACTTTCAAAGTGCAAATACATATTTGAAAAGGTTTTTTTACGAAATATTCATGATTGAAAACAATTTTTTAACCCATCTTTATATAAAGAAATGTCCAGATAATCTAATCTTTCCTCATTCAAATACATAGTAAATTTTAAAAATTCTGTTGTTTCATTAATGTAATTAAAACAATTGTCAAATTCTTCCTTTGTTCCTTTCCATAATAAACAAATATCATCCAAAAATTTGCTATATTGTACTATATACTTCATCCATACTGTTTCTAATATAAATTTCTTTTCCCAAAAATACAAAACACAATTTGCATATAAGGGGGCACAAGCTGCCCCCATAGCTACACCTTTCTTTTGATGATAATATTTAGTGTCAGATGCAAAAAAAGGGGGACCATTGTCCATGTCATAATCCATACTAACTTTTACCATTAAAATATACAAAATTATTTTTGAGAACTGTCTCTGTAAATTCCAACACCAAATCAATAATTTTCCCATCCAATCCAGATTCAGTAACCAATACGTTAGAGAACCATTCTAGGCCCTTCTCGTGGGGAATACTCAGAAAAAGCTCTATGACATCTATTGTCACCATTAATAATTCTTTAATAAAAGTAAAACGAATAACTGCTGCTTGACTGGTTAACACTCCTGCTCCACAGAACAAAGCAAACAAATAAATAAATAAATAAAGTGGAACTGGAGCGAAAGTAAGATGCAAATAAGTAAGTCCCAAATACGAATCCACAGAATTTATTTCTAAACAAATTTCAAACAGATAAGCTCTTTCGCTATAGTAGCTTCATGAGATCTTATGATAAATTATCTAAAACACAGCACTATATATAGAAACCATTAAACCAATCAACCTATCAAATAAATATACATTAATTAGTTTCTCTGCTTAAGGGTGTAGTATGTGGTGAAATAGAACATCAAAAGGCATTGCGAAATGCTCATAAAACAATAGCATATAAAAGACATATCTATATGTGCACATGTGTATAAAAGGCATACTTATAAAAACATACAAAACATACGTATAAAATATAATAAATATATATATATATATATGAAGGGATATAAAAAATATATATGAAAAAAAAAATATATATATATATATATATATATATATATATATATATATATATATATATATACAATTCATCTAACGTGCCTACGCTGCCTCAACCTGGGTTTAATTGAGGCCCTTTCATTAAGACTTGATCCTCTATCAGCTCTTAATAAAACTATTCAATCACTTTCTTTACCCTCAGTGTAGGTCCTAATATTGCCCCCCTCCTGTTTGGGGTTATAACCTCCAAAACTCTAAACAAAAATTCATGTCCAACACCATATGAAGCTACATGCTTGGCTAGAGCATTATGTAGTGTGCCCTTCTTGATATGATAAACATGTTCTCTCATCCTATCTCTAAGTGGGCGATTAGTCTTACCCACATAGAAGGAAGAGCAGAGTTGGCAAACAGCTAAGTATACTACATGAGAGGTCATGCAGTTGGCATCCACCTTCATATTAAAAACCTCATGTAGATCAGGGTGGAAGAATTGTACATTGCTATCTATGAAAGAGCAAAAATTACAATGACCACAGGGCTTAGTATAACCAGTCTTCACAGGATACTTATCAAATTTTGGATAACACAGTATCCATTTTAAGTTCTTTTTGTTCCTGAACAAAAAGCGGGGTACATGCCCTACTATCTCCTTCAAGTCATCATCGACCTGCAGAATGCACCATTGCTTGCTAACAATCTCCTTAATTTTAAAATTATCAGACGAGAAAAAAGTAGAAAACTTCACATAGGACTCAGTGCTTTTATTTTTAATAGTACTGTTAGAGCTAACTGGTCCAAAATATGGTATGGCTATAGTGGAATGGAATTTTTGTGCTTCTTCCAAGTGGGAGTTAACCTCATCCACACTATATCCCCTATGTACTAGCCTACTTCTCAAACTATCTAGCTCATTGCTGAAACCTTGATCCATGGGATTCAGCCTAGAAGCCCTAATCGCCTGTCCTTTCATAATGTTCCTAAATACAAAAGGTGGGTGCATACTTGACCCCATAAGTAATGTATTAGAGTAGCAGGCCTTACGATGAACCCCTGTATTTATCATATCATCAGATAATCTCTCTATGTATAAATCCAAAAATTCAATCCTATGTGTAGAATAGTGCATGGTAAATTTAAGACAAGTAGTCAAATTATTCATAATTGAATAGATAGATTGTAACTGTGTTAATGTCCCCTTCCAGAGAACAAAAAGGTCATCGACAAAGCGTCGATAGAATACCACATGTTTCCTAAATAATGTTTCACAGAATAACACATGTTCCTCCCAATATGCTAGGAACATGTTGGCGTAGCTATTGGCACTACTATTGGCACTACACTCTACTCTTCTCAGCTAACCTTTCACTCGTTCTCAATTCTTGTGGTTCACTGGAAAAATTATTATTATTTGTGTAATTAACTTGAACATTGTTGTCACTGTTTCCTTGAAACACATTGTCATGTAACTTAGATTGTCTCATAAAATTAGGTAATGTGTATGCTCTCCCTTCACGGTACTCAACTAAATCCCTTTCTAATTTATGAATCTTCCTGTTCATAATTTTGTTATAATACTAATCTACCTGTCTAAAAACATCCTCAAACCTCCCCTTTTCCTTCACTAACATTTTGTCATTAACAAATGTCTGATTTAATTGATTCAATTCTTTCAAATGTATTATTACAATTAACATTGTGTGTACCCAAAATAAGTTTTAAATTCAGCTTTCTGACAAAAAGTTTCAAGTTAATAATGCTGTTTGGTAGATCTAAACTTCTGGAAGCTACAAAAGTCATCCCTTTAGTAAGAATGTCTGCTAAATTACTGTCCACAGGGAAGGAAGAAAAGTTGAAAACTTTAAAGTCACCCATTGTGTTATGAATTATGTTCATTTGTCTCTCCTCGGGGTACATTAAAGTAGAATTATCATCCAAGGGAGGGGAAACAGGCTCACTTATGTAAAGTAAGTTACTGTCCCTCATGCAGTCACTGGTAGTGTGTGCAAAATCTAATTCAAACCCCAAATTAGGAGCAGAGTTACTATTATGCCTGGGAGAAAGAGAAATAGACTCACCAGTAGTAGATAAACTGATGTCAATTATCTCTGAACCTGCTGTTTGTTCCTGTGGTTCCTTTTTCTGTTGTTTCTATAATTCAGATTCCCCTGTGCAGAGTTCTGGTTCCCCTGAAAATTTTGATCATTAATGCTTTTATTCTGATGTAATCCATTTGTAATCCATTTGTAGAATTCTGCCCATTATGGTTAATTCTTTGATTTTTTAATCTGTTCACTACATCTGGGTGCTTCAGCTGCTTGTAAAGCAGCACCTCCTTCCTCGGGGGTGTTAAAACATATGATGTCATCATCACTGGTTATTCTAGGCATCTGATTGGACAAACAATCTGACAATCCCCATTGTTGAGACTCAGGAGGGCGGGAATAGGCACTTCTCTTGCTGTATTCATCTTCATCCCTGTGAAGCTTTTTAAGCTTGATAGCACGGAATTTGTGCATTTGTGCATCTATACTAGTAAAGATGCGGTTGTAATCAAACTTATACCTGTGAAAATCACTGTTATTTTTAATAGTTTCATCCAAAACACATATACTCTCTTCTAAAGATTTAATCTGTTTGTTGTAGTTCTTAATAAAGCATTCCATCAACTGGATACCTTGCTGATTGAATAACTGTATGAGCTCTAAATGAAAAGGAGAATCAGGAATTAACCCAGTAGGATGGCACCATGTTCTTAAGCCTTTCGGCACAATACCTTTACTAATGCATTCATGGAAGTATAATACTTCCAGTTGTAGTTTTTTCATTTTAAATGAATGTGTCCAACGTCGTAAGGTTGGTGCTAATATCAGGTGGAGTATTAGAGACAGAAATGTTAGCTGGCTTGGTAGTGTTAAAGTTGAAATGGGGCATAGGCTGCAACCATCTAGACAAACTGTCCACAGTATCAGAGTTGGAATGAGAAGCTACATTTGTGTTGGAAGTCAATGAGAGCAGGCGTTGTGAAGCAGAAACATTATCAGTAGCATTACCATTCAGGTTAGCAGTCTCATGGGTAATAGGTGCATTCAAGTGCTGTGATGTCCCTCACACATCAGAATTCTCCTCTCCATGCCTAGAGATATTGGAAGTCCTGGGATGAGTCATAGAAGCAGCTGTAGGGGAGAGCAAATGACCCTCTCTGAGACTGAGAGATGTGCAGTGGTGGCTGGTGACTTCAAATTAAAGGGGGGCTGCAGGAGACAGCCGAATGGGTGGGGCCAGTGGGGAGGGGTGTGGCCAACTAGAAAGGGGTGGGGCTATGCTCAATTCCACAACAACTGGAACTTTAATTAAATACGATGCCCTGGGTTCCAAACCATCATTACGAAAGTCCAATCAAGACAAAATGAAGTGTAGAAGAAAAAAATATTTCAATGCATTAGCTATATGACAACTTACTTAATATCTAGATGGAAACACAAAGGTTGTGATGCAAGAAAAACTAAATTACTTTTTAAATACATTACTGGAATGCCAGTCAGAATCAAGTATAAAAAAAACAAGAAGCACTCAACTCAAACCACTTCTCCTTGCACTACAGTTCTAATTATAATTTATATTCATCTTTATAAAATTACCAAGTAACATGCTGAAAGTAGCAATCTCTGTGTGATCCCCCCACTTTTAAAAATGTTTCTTATCCAAAAAAGACCTGCTGCCTGACAACAACTATCCACTTGTTTCATGGAGAAGACATGATCAATGTAAAAAATGAACAGTGAACAAGAAACAAGCTCAAGATAAACTGCTTAAAGGATTACTGCACAAGTTATGGACTACACATGATAGATTGGCATTATGTTTAGTTTACAGGTAAAGCCTGCAAAGATGACTGCAAGTCTCTAACAAATGTAATGAGCTTCTGAAAATACTGTAACCCTGTCCTTTATTGCTAATACTGTCATATGCATTTCAATACCTAAGGCTTATACGTTATCTAGTTATGTAAATATTCTCTGCATGGCAGCAACGAAAAGGCTTTCAATGTTAGTAATTCTTTAACAGTATGCTTATTAAAGCTTACTTGCATCTTACAATCTCTGACAAGCTTACCTGATGGTCATTAAAGCATTGCTACTTAAACATAGAGCAAAAAGGCACTGCGACAGCATGAATTTTCTGAATAATAAGAAGCATAAATCAACAGTATAAAAATATGACAGAAAACCAGAACATTCTGAAAAATCAATGACAGATGAAAAGCCACTGTCGTATTTGTCATCTACCTTGGATGGGGGAATGCTCTGCACACTTACACTGCTCCTTGCCTTGCTTGGACACATCCAGAGCAACTACAATGGGGAGTGGAGTGCAACAAGTAGGTCACAGTTTGAAATGTCTCTGGCTGACAGTGATGGCTCTGACACTCATACCCCACAGCAAGAAATCTGGACAAGACCATACATAGAAGTGGGACACAGGCCCAAAAATAAGAACAGTTTTTAAATATTGCTGTTATAAACTTAGAAAGTAGTAGGTCTTGCATTAGTATGAATTTTCTGAAGGGTATGAAATCTGAAACTCAAATGTCTGCCATTATTTTCTAACTTCAGTCTTTAATGATTTGCCACTAATTTTCCAGAAAACTGCAATTTTATGAAAAACAGACCAAAAATGTGATGCAAAAATATAAAATTGCCACACAATACAGCTGGGAATCTGTCAAAGAAGGGACACCTTTTTAATATTAGTACTATTAACTTGAGCAGCTGACAAAATAAGAGCATCTATATGCATTTCTGAAATAAAAGTAATCTATAACTTTGATCATTACAGCTATTTATAATTGTAAGCCCTCCACGTTTTCTTCCAAAATTGCCATTTTGCAAAGGGAGTATTAGGAGGAGAGCAACATTTTGAGCCAAAATTGGGGACAGTTGAGAGGTTTGGATATTGCTAATTCTATAAAGTGATTTATTTGCATGTACCTCTCAACCTCTTAATCCAAGAAAACCTAGACAAGGCCAAATATATTGGGGGAAACATACAAACAATACTAAAAATTGCTCTTGTATAAACTTGACAGTTAATAGAATAGCAGGTCTTGCTTTAGCATGCATTTTTCTGATGGTTATGACGTCTGAAACTCAATGTCTGTCATTTAGTGACTTAATTCCTAAATGATTTGCCAGAAAACCACAAATTTTATGAGTAACAAACCAAAAATAAGAAACAAAAATCTATTCATTCTCCAAAATTCTGGACAGTTGAGAGGTATAGTTCAGTTGGGGCCATCTATGAGTTTGCTGCCCTTCCCCCCTCACAAAATCATGGTCGAATGGAGTCTCCCCCCTGCAGCCATTCCAGTGTCCCATTCCTTGGTTATTTTGCCCCATTTACCATAAACACTGTAATGTGCATACTGCTTTACTTCTGAGATGATTTGGATTTCATTTGAAAGTTTTATTTTGCATTTTGAGCCAACATTGGGGACAGTTGAAAGGTTTGGTTATTCCTAATTCTATAAAGCGATTTATTTGCATGTAGCTCTCAACCTCTTAATGCAGGAAATCTGGACAAGGCCAAATATATTGGGGGAAACATAAAAACAGTACTAAAAATTGCTCTTGTATAAATTTAAGACAGTTAATAGAATAACAGGTCTTGCTTTAGCATGCATTTTTCTGAAGGTTATGACGTATGAAACTCAATGTCTATCATTTAGTGACTTCATTACTAAATGATTTGCCAGAAAACCACAAATTCTATGAGGAACAAACCAAAAATAAGAAACAAAAATCTATTCATTCTGCAAAAATCTGGACAGTTGAGAGGTACAGTTCAGCTGGGGCTGTCTATGAGTTTGCTGCCCTTCCCCCTCACAAAATCATGGTCGAATGAAGCCTCCCCCCTGCAGCCATTCCAGTGTCCCATTCCTTGGTTATTTCGTCCCATTTACCATAAACACTGTAATGTGCATACTGCTTTACTTCTGCGATGATTTGGATTTCATTTGAAAGTTTTATTTTGCATTTTACAACACAAACTTTAATAGATATATGCTAAACAAAACAATGCAGTCTCACAATGAAAATAGATTTAGCATTAAAACTTCTCTGCCCTTGAAACTCACATCCATTGAAACAGCATTGAAACCCACATTCAAAGAAAATACATTTTGCCAGTGGATAGATTAACTATGGGCTGTTTCCAAAATCATAGGCCCCTTGAACACGAAACATACACATGCTCTTTGATACACCTTCCTGATTGTATTAAATTACATTCCTTATACAATGCAGTACAGTTGCTAGAGGGCATTTTAAATGTATTGTTTTGAACATTTTTCCAGTAAACAATGAAACAAAATGCATGCGCCATTAATGACAAAACTGCCCAATTCAGAACATTTCCATCATAAAAGTCTTCTCAAATTTCTACAGTCCACCACTATCAGTAAATATGCACACTGTGAAGTAAAAGTCATCTAAATAATTCCACATTAAAGAAATCTGTAACTAATGAAGAGGTTGCTGCTAGCAAACAACTTTATATATCATTGTTTCATCTACAAATAAAGTGCCTGGAACAGGCTACCCATCTATGTCAAGCAAAGTTCTTCATTAGCACTCTTCAAGAAAAATCTTGATGAGTGGATAGGAAATAGGAAATACACCCTGGGGATCACTTCTGTGTCTCTGCTTAACAGTAGTACAGGAAAATAACTTTCTTGGGTGGCGTAAGCCAGGGAACCTTGTTGGCTAGGCTTACATAGGCCCTTGGGCCAATAGCCTTGTACCTACCTATGAACCTAAGCCTGTTGTCCTTGAGGAATAAATTGCCTATGTTGCATTAAAAAAATGATAAGCTAGTAATATCGCAATAGGGAATGGATGGCAAACTGATAACAGGTTCATAGTTACTAGGCATCTTCACCAAAAAGGACTGCAGCATCCACCCCCTTTACAACACAGTACAGTATCAGCAATGCATCTACCTACTGTGGGAGTAGAACCCACAGCCTTCTACATCAAAAGCAAGTACACTATCTGTTGTGCTAGTAACAATGCAAGCGGATGCATCATAAGCAGCACTAAACTTTTGTTCCCCTACAGCTCTCAGCTCCTTGTAAAATCTACTCGACACTCAGCTGTATCTCTGAACTTTGCAGCACAAGAAATCTGGAAGAAGCCAACATTTATGGGGGGACAAAAGCCCAAAAATCAGGGACACATTTTAAATGTTGCTTGTATAATGTTGGAAAGTTGCTAGAATAAAATGCTGTGTTACCACCATACATTTCATTGCCAAGTCTTGAACCCAAGGGAACCCTGTGCAAAACAGTCAGAGCAACATACCACTATGCCAAATCATCTGTTTTGCAAAAGAGAAAGACTGAAACTTAAATGGCTACCATTTAGTGAATTCAGTTCTCACCATAGCTGTCAACCTCTTAGCACAAAACACCTGAACAAAGCCAATGATGGGGGAATACAGCCCCCAAACATATTCAGTGAATTCAGTTCTCACCATAGCTCTCAACCTTAGCACAAAAAGCCTGGACGAAGCCAATAATGGGGGAATACAGTCCCAAAAATAGGGACAAATTTCAAATATCCATGTTATAAACTTAGAAAATTGCTAGAATAAAAGGTTTTGTGTTACCATGTACTTTCTGAAGAATATAAAGTCTGAAATTCAAATGCCTGTTATTTTTATTTAACATTTGTTAACCAGGAAAGTCTGACTTGGAACAAAAGCCAATTTTCAGCAGAGCAGGGAGAAACACTCCAGACATATGTTCTTTATAAGATGGGAGGACATAGAGACTCCACACCAAAAGCACCCCAGCCAAGAATCAAACCAGAAAACCTGTAGCTGTCAGGCAACAATGCTACCAATGGACCACATCACTACTGACTTTGCAAGGAAAAACAAACACACAGAAACCACAGATTGTATGAGGAACAGAACAAATATGAGGCAAACATCTGCAAATTTTTTTTTCAAATGGTGGTGGGTAGGGAATTCAGGCCCTTGTCACCTGCATCCAAGATACAGGGTTCAATGCTGAGTATTCTCTACCCACCATCATGTGTTCTCTCTAGCCACCAGTATATAGCAAATGGGGCATCACACACACACACAGCAGACTCCAGTAGGTGATCCAGTCACAATTTTATTTTCTTGTACAGGTGGGGGGGATCTTTCTATTGTACAGGTGGGGGGATTTTCTTCTTTCTTTAGGTGGGGGGGGTTGCAGTCCTGCAGTCCTATAGCACGAGCTGCCCCTGGAGATGTGGCTGATTTGTTAGAGTTGTTAACCACCATACTGGCCAAATCATCCACCTTCTTATTCAAGGCATGCATCAGGCAGGTTAAGGCACCAATATCTTGGATAGTATTCACCTCCATGGATTCCTCAGGAAATAAAAACCGAGTGCCAAGTCCAAGGTCAGTATCCATACTGAAGCACAAACTGAATACCGTGAAGACACAAAACAAACTTGGAAAATAATAAAAAAGTATGAACATGACCTGGATATGCTCCAAAAAGAATTATTTACTCGCAAATAAAGTAAGTGCTTTCATACAGGATAGTACCTGTACTTCTTCAGACAAGACAAGACAATACTGAATGCAAGACCTTATATACACTCTCCCAGAATCTAAATCTAATGAGCTCTATCACATGGTCAATTAAACATTAATTGCATTAAATAAAAGACCTAGCTTGGAATAATATAAGAAAATCATTAGAAAATACATTGAAAAATACATTTCAAAATACCTCAGTAGTGTATATTAGAATTATATTGGAAAAGTAGCCACTAACACCTGGCAAAAATGTTAAATAACACTTATAAGACTGGAAAATGAATACATAGTAATAAATTAGATAAGAAATAGATAAAAGATGGATAAAATGACTGTTAAAAACATTCTTATGCACCATAAGGATGTTAAAATTCACCTATTTGAATATAGAAACATTGTAAAAATGATAACATAGATGGATGTACAAAATTAACAATTTAAACAATCTAAAATTCTGAAAAAATACTGCAAAAAATATACCAAGGAAAATGCAGGCCTTTATCTTATAAGGCTCCTCAGTTTAAGTATGCAAGCTATGGAGTACATTTCATTAATCCCTGGGTGCCTAAATGCATCACATCTTAGCTGCCACAACAATTCACATTTCTCCAATCTCAGAGTGGTGGGACCACCTCTAATACCTGTGTCAACTGTATCAATAACTCTGAATTCAAAAACATGTTCTGGTGAATTGATAATGTGTTTAGTCAATGCATTCTCTAACCCTTTATTCCTGATAGCATAAAGGTGTTCATACATTCTGTCTCGTAGTCTTCTGTCAGATTTTCCTATGTAAAAGACAGGACAGATTTTGCACTGGGCCAGGTATATAATGCTACGAGTGTTGCAATTGTATCTACCCTTGCATGAAAATCTTATATTCCTGATTTCAAAAGAGAGTCTTGTGCTCACATGTTTACAGTAGGGGCAGTTTTCACATTTGAACATTCCTTTAATACTAGGATTGTCTATTCTCCTCTGCTGCAACATGGCTTTTAGATTAATACCCTTCTTGAATATGATTCTAGGTTTACTCGGTAAGCTAACTCTTAAGTTTGTATCAGCTACTATTAAGTCCCAGTTCTTGTGTATTATACGTTTAATAATCTATGTTTCATTACTAAATGGGATCACAAATGTGATGGAAAAATGCGTAAGTGGATCTACAGAGGAATGCATAGTGAGGCTGTTATTATGCAGACTGAAAGAGCTATGGTCATTCCCATTCACAAGTAAGGAATTATTTAAGATGGCTTTATAAATCCCTGTTGCTCTCTTAGATGTGATCTTCTTTTATTATGTCCTCTAATAGGGGCTGTGGGTAATGACACTAAAGAAACATCTCTTTTAGGAACTGGCATTCACTTAAAAAGTCATGATACTTGGATACCATTCTGGCCGCTCTAACTAGCTGTCCTATGACCACTGATTTCTTCAGGTGGTCAGGATGAGAGCTAGTATAATGCAGAAAGGAATTGGAATACATTTCCTTTCTGAAGATAGTGGCCACATAACATTGTTTGACATTATCTTTACTCAAAGTGATATCCAAGTAGGATATGGTTTCCCTGTGGAACTCACTAGTGAATTTGAGAAAATCTGTAATGGTGTTGATGAAAGTCATGAATTCTGTGAAAATAGATGCATTGCCCTTGAAAATGATAAAATATCATCATGCCTTTTGCATGCATCTTTGTCAGAAAAAGCTGCTTGTATGAAAATATTGTATTCCTGCTCAAATACTCTCTAATTCCATGCTATATTATGATCAAACACAAGTGGACTTGGTCTACAAAATGCCTCTGCCATGTCAACACACAGTAGTGAAGGTGCTTGGAATCATGTATGAAAATACACACACAAATTTATATGCCAGAACTTTATGCCAGTACTTGTAATTAAGCCCAATAGCACAACAAACTCTTTGAAATAACTGCCCTTTATCAAATAATTCTCCATAGCACAAGAACACTCTGAAACCACTGCACTTTATGAAACCACTCATCAGTGTAAGAAATACTTCAAAATGACTGTATATTGTGAATAAAGTGTACACAGCAAGAGTAGCTCAGAGTAAAAAACACTTTGAAATGAATGCACTTTGCAAATAAACTGTACACAGCACAAGAACCCTTCAAGTTGGCTGCACTTTGTGAAATAACTCTGCACAGTGTATGAAACACTATGAAACGGTGGCTTTCTGCAAATAAAGGCAAACAGCACAAGTACCTTTTCTAAATGGCTGTACTTTGACTGCACTTTGCAATATAACTGTACTTTCTACACAGGAAACTCTTTGAAATAATTGCACTGTAATAAAGCACACATTCTGCAAACACTTTGCACACTCTGAGATACTTAGAAGAACTCTAGTTATGCTTTGAATGGCTTCAGCCAATGCAAAATAGTAGTTTGTGCCCGCACACGGTCTTCTACTAAAAAACATGCAACTGCCTTGCTCTTTAAGCTTAACCAGCCCTTTTTATTTTACTTATTATGCCCTTTTAATCTCTTATCATGCTCATTATACTTTTCTTGCACCCATTTTACTTTCAACATGCTCATTATGCAAACCAAAGTAATTCTGATCTCCATATGAATAGTTTTGCTTGTTTTATCAAATACTATGGTTTCAAACATTTTGATTAATTAATAATGTGGTTTGTGCCTTTTGTTTGTTTAATAATATGTTTTGTGCTACTCATTTGATTAACAATGCATTTTGTGCCTTATAAATGTGCCATTTCATTTTCATTGTCAAATAAATTATTTGTGCAGTTTTCTTTACCTTTAGCTTGTTTCTGGCCCTTTTCCATTTGTCTAAGCTCTGTTTCACTCAACATGCTTAGTCTGCCATCACCTTCAACTCTGCACCTCATAGCCATAGAAGTAGTTCTTCTAACCCCTGTTCTGAGACCATGTTGCTCACCTGGTCAGGATAAAACAGACAAACATTTGGGGGTTCTGTTAAAGCAGCTTTATTACACACAAACACATCAGAAATGAGACCTTGTAAGTTAAACTTAGATAAACTTATACATGGACTGAATTCCACACTCATACATGTTAACACTATGGCTGTTCTCTCAAAATGGCACTGCCTCCTGCATGTGTGCAGTGCTTAGATGCACGTGCTACATCTGTAAATCCTTCTTAAAGGTACATACACACACTCTGATCTATATTGCTTATGCCAGATGGAGAGCATGCTGTCCATTTTGGTGATGCAGTCTGGCCCCAGGTGCCTGTGTTGACCACTGCCTCCACAGGAGTAGTGAAGGTTCAATGCTAGCAGTCTCATGGGTGAGGACTTGCGTCACACTGCTTGCCATATCTGATGTCCATGGGACTGGGGTTCCACAACACCCTCCACAACCAAGGTGTTCACCCCTTTTGTGGCACACACCAACCCTGTCTGCTGTCTTGTCTGTCTTGTCCATCTGCAAAAGCTTCCTCACCTTCCCAACTTACGTCCCCCACACATACCTATGTCCCTTCCCCAACATTCCACTCTCATCTTAAAAAAATGGGCATCTGTCCCCAAAAAAAATCGATCTATACATAGCTCTCCATTTCACACGTGTCCATTAGACATAATTTGGTCTAATTGGCTTGACAATGCACTTATGTTGTTGTCATCCCTCATCCCCCTCCCTATGGGTGACAGTCCAAATTCAGATAAAAAACTATTAAAGTGCACAGTTGTAGCCATAGAAGAAATGGATAGGTATGGTTCTTTCCTACACCCTTCCTGCACATACCTACCTGCCTTTCACAACATTTGTCCCCCTGCTTGCACCCCATTTCACCACTGTCCTATCTCCCCATTTTTCTTTTCTTTAAAGACTTTTTGTGCGATGCTGAGTGATATGCAGTATTGCTAAGTTAAATGGTGGTATATAGATATGTATATTTAAAAAATAGTAATCCCATTCAAGAATTACACATGCACGCTATTTCAAACTCAGGACCATTGCACCTAAAAAGCAGTTCATCAACCCACCAAACCACACAACCATTTAATAAACACAGGTATTTTATGCAGAAGATAATACTTGTCATTTTCTCATCATTAAGCATATTTAAGCCATGCTGCACATTGTGCCTCATCAAGTAAGTCAGCTATAAGATTAATGGAAAAATAGGAGTGTAACTGGGACTCTGCCAGAGAAATACATCACTATAAGGCCATAAACATAATAACTGATGTAAGTGAGGTATCTAAGAGCAAGTAATTGTGCAATTGTATTTACAACATGTAAAAATACACCTGTGATAAATGTGACTCAGTAGCGCAATCTGTTAAATGCTTTGAAAACATTCATTTTTGGTCCAGATGGTCCTGGGTTCAAATGCAGCTGTGTCCAGAATTTAAAATGCATGCATGTATGTGTGCATCACCAGTATAAATTCTGACATGTATGACTGTCTCATCACCTATTTATCCACCCAAAGTAGTACAGTTTGAATGTTTGCTTCTCCATAATGGCAGTCAGAGGCCTGCAGACAGGACCACATTTAAACTATTCCTATTACAACACTAGAAAGTGCATAGAATGTCAGGTCATACATTAGTATGAATTCCCAGAGGATTTTGAAATATGTAATTCAAATGAGGCCCAGTCATAACAGACTGCAACCCACAATGATTTGCTAGTGGTAGTACTCACAACCCAAGTGCATAAGTAACAGAGATTGTTAGAGGTTGTGCTAGAAGCAAGGGTTTCCAGCACACATGTTCCAGATGACAACCATGACATAACACATGACTTGGCAGTTATCTGACTGGTTGACATAATGGTTAATGTACCCTCTAAATTATTGTATGATACACCAACCATGTTTCATTTTACTCTGTTAATGATACCTTTGGCTAACATGTTTACCTTAAACTCATACCTTACTTTCCAGTGGGATGGGTTCCCTCAATCAGGCTCTAGCTGTACACCACGGTTGCCACAGGTCACACAGTTACTCAAATGTTGTTGTCTTGCACATTCTGCAGACTCTGTAACTATACCTATTGCCTGCAGCAGCAGGATCAACTTCAACCTGTAGCACACGCATCTCTGTATGTAACAAGTAACTGCTACAAACATTCTGCCTGTGCTGACATAATCTCTACCCCAGTAATTTCCACCTAAAATGTGAGAAAGGCGATGGAATCTACACTGAGGCCTTATATATTGTTGAGTAGTTGCATGGGATTGGCTGGTTATACTGCAAATCAGCTATTTATGCTGCATGTAGCATTCCTGAACCACAGATTGGTTCAGAGGCAATCACCTGCTAATGATAACCATCTTAAAAAGGCAAACACCTAGCTAGGGGAACCATTGTGTATGAGAGTTAGTTTGTGTGGTTAACTTGTTCACACAGTACTCATATAGCTATAGCTTTCAACAGAGGAGTTTTGTACTCCATCAGGTATGTAACCATTTTGTTTCCAACATGTTGGCTATGTCTGAATATATTTGGAGGAATGGGGATTGCATCAGTAAGCTTTTCTTAGAACTGTACTGATGACATGACAGAGATCTCCAAGCTGTGTTATACCTAGAGATTATGTAGATTACAGCAAGGGTATAATGCTCTGTATTAACTGGGTACACAGGTCTCCTGGATACTTCCTTTGTTAGTAGTTGTAGTAGTACCCTGATATTTGGTTGGCACTGTTGTTTATACATATCTTATAGCTGGGGGTTTCCCTACTATGGGGTACACTACAATGGACTCCTATGTTTGCTGTGTGATCATAAGTGAGTATCTGTCATGTCACAAAGAGCAGTAGGTCACTATTGCTACTATCCTAGCTGCTTCCACAGCCTTTGTATATTTGGCACACTGTACTCCCATGTATGTGATCCTGACGTGTTCTCATTTATTTGTATTTCAGGACATATCATGCATGCCAGATGCTGTGCACCCTTCACTGAGGCAGAAAATGGCCTCATTATTGAGGCCTTAAGACAACACTACCATGTCCTGCTGTCCAGATGGAGGGCAAATAGACAAGGGTGTGCAGACTTGTGAGAAGAACTGGTGCACAACATTAATGCTGTGGGTCACCAGAATCACACATATGAGCAAGTGTGACTCTGTGCCACTGACATGATTAACTCAGCATGCAGATGTGTAGTGGACATTGCCAGGGATCATCAGATCTCTGGTGGTGGGCCTGCAGCAGAACAACTTCTGTCAGCCACAGAAAATGTCCTGGTAAACCTTGCAACACAGGACAGCTCTCAGGCATCCATAACTCAATATGTTATGGATGTAGGTGTAACCATTTCCACTCAAGAGGAGCATCCAAATATGCTTAGTTGGATCAGGACTGGAACACTGTAGCATTCAGCGTGCCAGGGTGCACATAGTTTTACATGGGTGTCGGGTGTTTTGGGCAAAAGATTAGCTGTAGTTTTAAGCTCATGCACAGTTTGTGACCAACATACCTGTTAACACAGCAGCTAGAGTAAATGTGAGATATTTGGACATATTAGCCCTGTTATACTGTGACATGCATTTTTGTTTACATTACTCCTCCCTCAAAATTTTCCAGGGCAATCAGGAATAAGAAAAGGCCATGCTCCTGCTGCTGGTAAGCACAAACCTCTTTTGTCAGAGATGTGGATTTAGTTCAATGTATTCACTCAAGTGTCATCACAGGCCAGCTGGCTGGATTGATGTACTGTCTTCATGATTGCCAACTGCAGATATTTTCTGACTGTACACAGTTTGGACTCATACCTATGCCTTGTAGATGTGACCACAGTTATTGATTCAACAGTATTGTCAGGACATTACAGATTGACATAACTGTTCACTTTTGAGTTTTGCGTTAACAGTGTACATCATTCGTGTTTTGCTCATGAGATTTTTGTGTAATTAACTTTCATTTGCAAATAATTACAGATTTGGGTTAGAAAATAATGCCCTCATGTCCTACTATATGAGGCTGGAGTTTATAAATGTCTATAATAGTAACCGCAGTGTAAACAGCTTAACATATATTGCAATGTAGTACTGCAGAGCATAGTAGTGCAGGTATTAATGTGATGTTTTTCCCTTTTTATCACAGTTGACCAGTGAGGTTGGTCTATGTCTCCTTCACAACCAGATGTCAGTATCTCTTCAGACTCCGATGATGATGGTGGCCAAAATGAGGCACAGCTGGAGGATGCAGGGGTTGAATCTGACACAGAGATTGACATCCTCATCCACCCTCATTATCACCATACACAACCAGTATGCCTATGCATACCCAGTCCCCTGTGGCCAAAGATATTGGACAGTCAGAGGGTGAGAACATTGAATGAGAAAATGTGGCTACTGTGGTTACAGTGTCAGTAAACACTGGCCATAGGCAAACAGTCAGTGAGGTTCCAAACAGACGGATTGATAAGGGTACTTGTAGGAGGCCTACTGTCCCTCCACCACCTGTTGCAGGTATCTCATCATGGGTCACTCAGTATATGTTTAGGGCCATCATGGAGGCACAGGCATGTTCAGATAGGAATTCCCAATGAATGTGCAGCGTTATGGATGCATCACAGTCTAACATCCATGACTGCTTCCACCATGTTGGTGATACCCTGGATCAGCTGACTGATGCAGTGGGAAGATGTTGGTCTGACAGATTGCACACTATCTGTCTTGGAACACACATTGTCTGTGATGAAACATTTGTTTGGAGCTGAGCATCAGCTTCATGGATGTAGATCAGCAACTACATCAGCTGAGAGTCACTGTGGCCATACACAATCACATCTATGTAGTGACAGTATATCCAGCAATCTAGAGGGGAGTGTGCCAGCCACACCTAGACATGGCAGGCCATGGGCTCATAGTCCTGTGTGATCCTATGGAGGACACAATTCCAGCAGACAACAGTCACCCTCAGGTAGTAGCACAGCATCTGACCTTGGGCTTGGAGGTCCCAGTGCAACTCCTGGCAGAGCAAGTTCACATGTTCAGTGGCAGAGATGATGAACTGTCAGCTCTGCCATGCACAGCTTACAGCTGTCTAATATACAGATACATAGGGCTAACACTGAGCTTGGCTGTGTTTACATAGACATTCACACACCACTATCACATTCAGGTCACCTACAGACACACACGCTACATTTCCTTGGTCCATCTTACCTGCTTCCCTTCCTGACTCACACACAAGCTTGACAACCTATTCATCAGCCTAGGCCTCCTGCACCCCAACACAACACCCTGTGCAAGTGATGATACCTGTCTCACATCCCTATCATCTTTCTCATGGATGCAGGGAAATAAAGCTATGTGTCCAATGTACAGGGTGACTATCTACATTAATATGAGTGTGTTTCATCCAGTGTTGCTTTTGACATGCTAGTTGTACTTGCCATTTTCAAAATTTGTAGGTTGCCATTTATAATGACTATACCATAACAATGTGTGCACTTTATGACTGATGCTGTTGTAATGGCTGTGTAGTCACACAATGACAGGTGTCACATGGAAATGTTTATGTTTCACTTTCAGGATCGTGTAGGGCACATCTATGGGTACACATTTACAATCAACCTATCTGCACAGAAGACAAATGTTGTCAGAAAGGTAACCCAGTATAGGTTCCAGGGTTCAGAGGTTCATATGTGTTTAATGGGCTAACAAACACAAGGGCTTCTTTAAGCCTAGCCATGCATCGTTAAACACTGTCAAGGTCTGATACCACTGATGTGTAAGCAGGGTTTTTGGAGCTAAAACATCTGTGTCAGTGTGAGATTCAGTGATATCTCCTCATTTGCATGAAGTCTGCAATTGCAATAACTAGAATTTTGCATTGTGTGTTGGCTTGACTTATGGGCTAAGAGATTGGTCCTCCATGGTACTGAATCCATGTTGCATGATTTTATTAAATATTTAAATGAGACTACTTCTTACTTGAGGTTTTCATGTAATATATCCACTTCTTCTGTGGATTTTTTTAGATGTTAGAGTAATCTGTGATATTGTTGGACATATTTACACAGAATTACATAAGAAGCCATGTCACTGTAATCATATTTTGTATAAAGAAAGTATGCATCCACCACACGTCTTCAGAAGTGTTATCAGGAGTCAGACTTTCAGGGCTTCTAGATTGAATGTGAGAGAATCTGACTTTAGCATACAGACTGGGCTACTGAAAGATGCACTAGTATCAAGGGGATATAAACATCATGAGATCAATGAATACATTGAGGAAGTAGTTAGGCTGAGAAACTAGAGCCAGGCCTTAGTTTGGAGAGAAGTATGAGAAGAAAATTGAAAAAGAACTGTGTAGGAACAGTGAACTGAAAGTCTGTCTGTCCTACTCTAGAGATGTCAGACTTTACAAGGAATTAACTATTTATATACCTTAGCATGCGGACATTGCCAAGCTTGTTAGTATATAAATAGTAGTGGGGTGTTAAGTCACCTCGATCAGGGTAGAATTTATAGGTTTAGCATTCAAGCCTCATGCAATACTTTACATGTTGTCTATCTGGCACACTGTATCATATGTAAATAATTCTACATTTGTAAGATGGATAGAGCACTAAAGGACAGAATTAGGGAACATTATTACCATATAGGTAAGAATGACACAGTGAGTGCTCTCTCTAACCACGTCTCTGAGAGTGATACAACACACTATTTTAAATGTTTAGTAATTGGACAAGTTATAGAAAGTAATAGAAAGGGAGATATTAGAGATCAAACAGAGCAGTTGGAGTCAAAATGGATAATTAGGATGAGAGGGGACTTTGAGCATGGCCTGAATGATAGAGTTCCACTGAGACCTAAACTTAAGGCTAGAGCCCTCAAGAGGAAATTAATTGTTTTAGGTAGTATGTTATGTATAGGTGCTTTGTAGCCACGGTGGTGGAGCAGTTAGTGTTGCCACCTCATAGCAAGAGGTTCTCCGGTTCGATTCTCAACAAGGGTCGCTTCTGTGCGGAGTCTGCATGTCCTCCCTGTAGTTGTGTGGGTTTCCTTCTGGTGCTCTGGTTTCCTCCCACATCCCAAAGACATGCAATAGGTGGATTGGACACTATAAACTGGACCTGTGTGTGCCTTCTGTGGAAGGTTGGGCGTAAGGCTGGCAACTCAACACTGTAAAACTCCACTGCCAATCATGAGCAGACAGATGATCCGCTGTGGCGACCCCTAACCGGGAAAAGCTGGAAAGAAGAAGTTATGTATTAGTGCATTTTGAACGTGTGCTTCTGTGAATGTTATTGTTTTAATGGGTTATTTTAGACATTGATGCATTAATTGTGGTATGAAATAATGTTTTTTTAATAGTTTTTCATGTTTTTATAAGTGTTGTTGCTTATAGTGATTATTTCTTTAATTTACAAACGATGTGATACATGTGACATATTCCAATGGTATTTAAGGAGGGGTTCTGTTAATGTGATTTACATCTGATGAAGTAGTGTTACTACAAAAGCGCTTTTATGTCCTTATTTTTTGTGAATTAAAGATGGGTTCATCTACAAGCCTTGCTGTCATTTCTGAGTCCACCTGCTGTTTTTTTGTATGTTTTGAACATTTGTTTGGAAGGACCTTGGTGCTCATTGTGGTTGGTGATCGTTTTTATTTGTATATTACAGAAAGAGCTGACACAGGCAAATGACTGGTCCCAAACTCAGTAATGAAGATTAAAGCAAAAAAAAATGCCTCATTGTCCACTGTGGCAATGAAGTACCCTTACTAATTATGATATACGTGGCACCCCTCTAAGTTCAAACACAGTGTTGCAAGACTTTGGGAACACATGTTGATATGTGTCCATAGCTTTACATAGCTCTCTCTCTCTCTCTAAATATATATATATATATATATATATATATATATATATATATATATATATATATATATATATATATATATATATATATATATATATATATATATATATATATATATATATATAGATAGATATACATATGTATACCATGCACAGCAATCAACTAGCCCCTATTGCCCATAATGTCACATACAGGTATAGCAGGGTACATTGCCAGGACAGTGTGCATGATTACTCTCACAGACTGTGGACATATCATAATAGTTGTACAAGTGTGTTTGTGCAGAATCATCTCTTATCACTCTAAATCACATATGTTATGTCAGAGGCATGGGATCACTGGTGGCATTATTCTGATATTGTCCATAATTATGATTGGTTATTTTAATGTTGTCTATGAGCCTTTATCTGTGTCCCACTTGCTAGAGACCTCTGCTGAGATTACACTCATATTCAGGCAAATCAGTTTGCATAACTTTACAATATGCACCCTATCCCAGCTGTATGTCAGATCCCTGATAGATGTCCTCTACATTACTCATGTAAGGATGCTTATCTCATGCAGACATCCTCCCCATTGTTATGTCACCTTGTGTGACAGCACATAATACACATTTTCACTGTGCATTCCGTACTGTACCATATTGATATGTGATTGGTGTTGCTGCTACAATAGTCTTCCATTGACATGCCCTCATCTGCTATACATTAGGTTGTTTAACCTGTCCTCTTTCCCTGTGTTCAATTCTTACAATTCATCTGTGTGTCCCTATTCAATACACACACTCCCCCCTCAGTGTTTATTTTGCATGTCAGTGCATGTCCTGTTACAGGTCATTTACACAACTTCAGTACAGAATGCCAAGAATGGGATTTCACAATAGTCTGTACTGTAGATACACTACCTGTACTGTGTTTGGACCATATACTTAACATTCATACCTCTGAACTGTCCAGATTTCCACAAAATATCCAGAAGTGTTCCTCATCAAATCTCTGGTTTTCTGCCATATCAGTCAGATGATCTCAGGACTGATGTGACTCAGTATTACATACATTTGGGTTTCAGACTTCAAATCCATCAGACAATGTATCTTAACACAAACCCCTGATTATTCTAGCACATTTCTAAAGAGCAAATATGTCAAATATGTCCTTATATCTAGGTCATTGTCCCCCCCATTATGTTGGCCTTCGTCCAGATGTCTTGCACTAAGACATTGAGAGCTATATGTGAAGCCCTGGTGATTACTGTGGCATTCCTCACAAAACTGCAAACCTTCAGTGCTCTGATGTAAACACCTACACAGTTTCCTGGCCAACATCACTGTTGCCAGCCATGAAACCTCACTTATTTATGTTTAAACATGCAATGAATATGCAATGCGAGCTGCTGCTTGCCATGCATGACTGCACATACATGTAAACTCCATATAGGCTTTACGCGAAGCCTACATGGGGTTTATTGAATCCCGGGGTATATGTTTTTTTCTGTATGCATGTTATATTTCAATAAGTAAAGGGTTAAAAGGCAATGTTTTGGATCATGAGAAAGCTGTAGTTATGACAGAATAAAATGATAAGGCACAGTATGCTGTATGCATACCTCATAAGCTACCAACAATTTTTTTAAATGACCTGTTTTAAAAATATACAATATCAACAACTTTATTTCCACAAAAGAGGAACAGTTTATTATTATTCATTATTCAAAAGGGAAAGGTATGATAAATTAAAACACTGTTTCTGTAGGGAACCCATTTATATGATATTACCATTTGCTGATGTGGCTTTTGTGAAGCGATATTACAGACCCATTAATATTTCTATTATGAGATGACTTAGATATTCTGTTTAACATTATGTGAAATTACACGGTGGGAGAAACAAAAGTGCCTTGACATCGCATGTGTGGGATGTGCAGTGCTGATTATATTAACGGTGGCTTATATGACATACAAAAAAGTTCTGCAGTCTTTTAGGGGTGAATATAAAGAATACTAGTGACTCATTCTGTAGGCAAAGATGAGCTGCTATGGAGATAGGAAAGCTGCTCATGTTAATTCTTATGAAAATGTTCAATACTGCCTTACTTATATTAGTATTTCAAAATATGAATAGCATATAAATGGCTGAACCAGTAACACAAAAGGACAAAAAAGTGTAGCAAAAAATGGTATTCCAAATTTTTAATCGGCTTATATAGTTAAATATGAACAGCTGTTGGAATCATGTTGATTTATCAACATCTAGTATAGCAAATGCTGATAGACTAAAATAAAACCTGCTGAAACAGCTTTTTGTGAATCTTAGAGGTATGTTTTGTTTTTGTCAAGGGCAAGCCCCTGTGTATCCATTATGTGAGAGGGTCATATGACTAGGAAGCAAAGCAGTGGAGAAAAGAAAACTCTCCCATCAGTGAAAGTTATTTTGCAGTTTTTATTTGAACAAATTGCATTTGCTGTAAAGATTATCAATCAACATACACATCAACTAGCTGTTTTGTTATTTGTTATGTTACTATGAAATACTTTAATGGAATGCTTCAGTGTTTTCCATAACATTTGCAAAAAGAAATGAGTGGTGGACACATCATGTGCTGGCATCATTTGAAAGGTTGAGGTACAACAAAGCAAACAGAGACATTTTGTTTGTGCAGTTCTAAAAATGCTATCAATAGATTATGTGAAAACAATACAGCCACTATGTAAAACTAATTGGAGTGGGTCATTCAGGGGGGAATACTGCAGAAGGAAAGTGGAAAGCTTTGAAAGAGAAATTATTTGAATGCAAAAAATAAAATAAAATGTTTAACATCAGGATGTAGGCACACAATGTCAGGAGGATATATTTCCATAAGAACAAGATATTTGATTAAGGAGAGAGACAAAAAATATAAGAAATGGAAAAAAAACTTTGAAAATTGAAATAAACAAGCTGGGCAAACAATTAAGCATAGTATGAGACAATATCAAGAAAAATTTGAAGAAAATTTATATAAAGATATTGAACATAATCAACCACCTTACAGATGCATAATATGTGGAAGGTGTGAAAGTATACAAATTGATAAGCTGTTTGCAGATTCTAAAATTTATTCTCAGACACAACAGATTTTATAGATATATTTACAAAATGTTATGCAAAACAATTTGGTTCCACAAAGGGAATGATAATTTGTCCTAGCAACATCCAGGCATCCTCAAATACTGAAATCAAATTAGATCATACTGAAAAAGAACTATTCAAACTGGATCCAAACAAAGCACAGGGAGGAGACAGAATTAGTAATAATGACCTGAGAACACTTCCGTAAGAACTTACTGTACCATTATATCTATTATTCACTAGGTTATATAAATAGAGGGAGATGCCTCAAGATTGGAGACATGCACTTATTAAACCTGTCTTTACTAGAAAGGGGAATAGGACAAATCTAGGGTCATACAGACCCTTAAGTCTACTTTCATGTTTTAGAAAAAATAATGGAGAAGGTAATATTTGATAAAGTATTGTCAGAAATTGAAAGGTTGGGACTTGAAACTATATATCAGCATGCGTATGTTGAAAATAGATCTATTACTACCTGTAAGAGGATGTTCTATAACAATGTAAAACAGCTATGAATTAAAATCTGTACTATGATATGACTTAAAATTTGTGCTGTGATTTAATTTATATAGATTTAGCTTCAGCATTTGATAAGGCCATACACATAACACTGATCAATAAATTATAGATTCATAGATTTATAGATTAGTACTAGGCTAACTGCCCTTTTGGGCCATTTGAAGCCTAGCCAGTTACCCCATGTGAGAATCAAACCCTGCACCTTGTGTCTTTAGGTAAACACCTTAACCATTATGTCATCCTCCCACCCTTAGACCAACTAAGTATCTATGTGCTCTTGATAAGAAGGATAGCTGCATGGCTTACAAATAAGGCATGGCAAGTATCTTACAGCAAGCAGTTAGAGAGTTGAAATTCTTAGTCACAGTCAAGGAGTGCCACTGGGTCTGTCCTAGGCCTACTCGTGTATAGACTGCATCTTTCAGACCTATCTTGTTTATCTGAAGGTTTCTATAGTCTGTATGCAGATGACTTGAAATTGGGTAGCCTGATTACATGTGTTACAGATAGGGCATGTATGCAAAACAACTTAACTAAATTGACCATATGGGCACAGGAGAAAAATATACTGATAAACAGTGTGTGCGATTTTGGAGACATAAACTGAAAGGTGAATATTTAATACAGCACAGAGTGATTGAAACTGTAGATTCATTTAAGGACCTGGGTATATGGATAGATTCATCTTTGAGTTTTTCTAATCATATCAACCAAGTGGTTAATGATAGTTATAGAACTATAGGTTGCACAAAAGGCTATATAAAGTCTAAGAAATCATAAATGATGAAGTTGTTGTTTGTTATTTACATTAGACCCAAACATGATTATGGAAAAATAGTATGGAAACCTTATAAGAAAACAGGCATGAGTAAACCGGAAAGAGTACAGAGGAAATATACCAAGGGCATCCATGGATGTGAAAATTTAAGTCATTATGAAAGACTAAAATATCTGAACCTGTACAGTGTTTCATACAGATATTTAAGAGGAGACTGAGACACTTAGATTTGGGAATGTTTGAGGTTATCAAAATGTGGTACAGAATCATCAGACAACCTATGTAGAAGATTCTAAGTGTACTAATTGGTTCTCTGAGACAGCATCTGATACATAGAATACATTATCAAATTAAATTAAATTAAAGAAAACACTAATTTAGATATTATTAAGAACTGCCTGGACACATTATGGGAACAACTGTTTTGGTATATTAGAAAGCTAGAAAGGCATTAATGTCTGTGCTTGAAATATTTGTATGTATGCATGTATGTATGTAAAGCACTATATGAACATTTCATTTAAAGTTTGTACTGATATTCAAAAGCAATGTGGTGTATATTTTACATAACACACATGGCTTTTTGGTACCACTTATTACACTTTTTTTTCAGACATGAGTTCGGTAATGATATATGACATAGCGAATTCATGAATATTGTATGTTATTTGATCATCAGAATCCTAAATTATATAAATATATACCTAAACACACACACACACACACACACACACACACACACACACACACACACATATATATATATATATATATATATATATATATATATAGATATATAGATATAGATATATAGATATAGATATACATGTATATATATATATATATATATATATATATATATATATATATATATATATATATATATAGAGAAAGAGAGAGTCTAGAATTATTGTCAGCAGGAACTGAAGGTCAGCAAATTATACTAAATATCATCATTTTGTCAGTGTTGACAGCAGCGGTGGTGCAGCGGTAGCATTGTCGCTTCACAGCAAGAGGTTCTCCCATTCGATTCTTGGCTGGAGCACCTTCTGTGTGGAGTCTGCATGTCCTCTCTGCGGTCAAGTGGCATTCAAAAGACATGCTTGAATGGGCGTGCCTTTGTTGAAGGTTGGGTGTTGGGCTGGCACCTCGATACCATAAAAACCTACTGCCAATCATTAGCAAACCAGAGTTCCGCTGTGGTGAACCCTAACCGGGAAAAGCCAAAAGAAAAACAACAACAACAACAACCTCAGTGTTGGCCACTGTGTTGTTTACAGACACATTAGCAATTTCTTCTGTACAGCTGGATCTATAAATGTAGTGCAATGTGTTGGCATTTCTGATTCTGGACAGGGTTAGAATGCTCATGTTCTGTATACTTTCTCACAAAGGATACATCATTCTATTCTAGTGTTCATATCCTGCAACATGCATGTGAGATATATTAAAATGTTGGAGGCTTGGCAAAATTTATTTAGGATCAGGCTTCATCCCTCTATTGAACAAGTGAGCCAGGTGGGGTTGTGAGTGAACTAAACTCACATATGACAACAGCTAATGCATATTTTTATATGCATGCATACATAGGCATGTGCATATATGTGCATGTGTGTGTGTGTGTGTGTGTGTGTGTGTGTGTGTGTGTGTGTGTGTGTGTGTGTGTGCGCACGCGCGTCTGTGTCTTTGTATGAATCTGTCAGCAAGCATGCATAGCATTGCATTGTACTTTGCTTTTCAGATATGAGCATTTATACTTGCTTGTATATGGCTTGCAGTTTATTCTCCAGCATACACCAAGTTTAATAATATAATACAATGTGACAGCCTCAGCCATGCTAAATATATACTGGCTATTTGCATTTACTTACAAGTAATCAAAATATTTAGCTCAATTAATGTTGCGTTAAAAATCCTATCACTTCTTCTGGATTAAGGTACATTGTTTTCTCCAGTACCATTGTAGATCAGCAGTGACAATAGAAACATAGAAAATACTGTGGTCAGACTTGTACTGCATTTTATACCAACCAAAGAACAAAAATGTGTCATAGTATGCTAGCCATTACTGTTAATATCAACATGAAACAATAAAAAGACATACTCTAACCTTTATGCTAGGACAAAGCTTGGTTCAGTGGCATACACGGAGAAAGCCCTAACTATGACCCAGATAACCTGAGTTCAGATAGTCTTTTGGGTGCCTATAGAGATGGAGAGGGTGAAAGTGACATGCCTATACCAGCTTACCTAGCCTGGGTGTAGGGTATTCATGACACTGGTTGGTCAGACTATTTCTGTATTAATGAAGGCTTGCATGCAACCAATGACTATGGATTCAAGGGACATGAACTTGGAAATTTCAAATTACTAATGGTTGCTATAATGAAAAGTATGTGTTTTGGAGCACGGACACATCAGGTGGATGGCATAGGACATTCTTTTGGTGCCATAGGTGCCCATAACAAAATTTAAGGTGGGGTTAGGGCCATATAAAAACAAACCCTTGTTGTTGCCTCTATGCTCTCTATGGTTTGGTTCAATGGTCAGCAGGTACAGATCAGTAAAAAAATATATAGAAAAAAATATATATGTTAGGACTATTTTTCAAATATATATAAAAAAAAGACATATATGTTAGGACTAATTTTCCAAAATATAGCATGTCTGGTAAAACAGAATATCACATGGCTGAAAGGAATGCACTGAAATTATATTCCTGGGTTGCTGGTAATCATTAAATGGGATGTGAACAGACAAACTCCCCTCTATATTGTGCAAGGGTTTATTACTGACACATTTGACTGCATTTGTTGGTATACTTCCCTCTGGTTACAGAAATGTATGAATGGCATGGAGCATTCTGTGGTGATCCTAGAGAACCTATCATCATTCTTAATGATCCATTCTCAGGCAGCTGTTCTTGAAATGCAGTGTTTGGGTAAAATGATAATGAAAAATTGCTGAAAATTTGGACATCTTCTTTGAGTCCCATATTAACACTATTTGGTATCTGAACAGATAACTTTTATTCTATGTATTTATATTCATAGAATTACTGCTTATTTTACCCATATTATTTAGAAGAATGCTCTTTGTATTCTGCCATCCTTTTCTTAGATTTTCCCCAAGTAAAGCAATGCTAATTTCAAGTGTAATGCCTCACTTTTTATTAAAATATCAAGTAAACTTTATACTGATAGCTGAAATGTGGGAACAATATGTTCTTTCTGAAGCACTGTATTTTCAGCTAAAAAAGGTCCTTGCCAGCAACACAATTGCTGTAATAGCTCACACAGCAAAGGAATTCTGCATAGAATGTTAAGGTATTACTTGACTGCAGCAGCAGCAGTTGAAATGCCTTTTAATATGTCAGGGATACATCTCAGTTTTGCATGATAGTCCTTATTCTTTTCCACATCTTGTCTGCATATTATTTGTAATAGGGTTAGTCACTTAAGGCTAACCAATAGTCAATATTCCAAATGTACCCTGCTACACTTTTTGTTATGGTATCCCTCCTTATATATTGTTCCCCTTTTACTGCCAAATAAATTGAAAGAAAAATCAAATGCATTTAATAAAAAAATGCCTGAATTCCAATACCACAGACAGAAGACCTTTATATTATGTATCTGTTGTCCTTCAGTAATAATATGATTTTCCTCTGTTTTCTGTTTCTCATAGTTTTATATGTCCAGTAGATGCATGTTCCATATTTGTGAACCAAAAACATTCCAAATGACCGTGTTCCTATACAAGTGCTCTAAAAGCAGAGCTGTATCTATTTCTTATATTGTAAAACTGGAAAACAATGGATAATCTATCTTGGCAAATGCTTCTGCCAGTTTAAAGGGCTGTGATATATTAATTGTCCTGGAAAATGTCACAAAATGGCTGGAAGTGTATGCTGCAGAAAAAGAAAGTTAAAATGAAAATGTCAGCACTAAATCTGGCTTTGTATTTCCATTTACTTGACCAAAAGAACAGGTAACACACTAGTTTGTGAGCAAATGAGTAGGCTGACCAATATATTCAACACAACACAAGGAGGGTGCTTCTCTGTCCATCCAAAACACACACAGATGCAAAATGTCTAAGGAATCCATAATTTTCCCAAATACATAAAACAAGATAGCTGATACTGCATGTTAGGTGAAGATAAAACTAATTTCCACTTTATCAGCATGTGTTTGTTAATCATACTCCATCTAACTCCATCACAATGCACATCACCAGTGACACTGATAAGTATGCAGTCTGTTACTGTTGATGTTAGCTGTAAGTTAATAAAACCATCAAATCTCTTAACTGCAGCAAGGATTATCAAAGAAAATCTCAGTTCATATCCATTTACCTGTTTATTTCTCGTAACCATCAAAATTCACGATAATGCCTTGGGGTTACAGGGGTTAGATAATCTCCAGTATCATTAATGCCAAACCTTCCATGCATAGTGGTAGATAACTGAACTCCATTACTGAAGGCTTAACATGCAAGTTGAAATATTTATGCAGTTTGGTGGTGAAAATAATAAAGAAATAACTGTTATTAAAACTGCACTCAAAAATACAATACTCAAATGGAGTGCAAAGTGCTTTATCAGCTTTCAATGCCTTTATAAGTCTGCAAACCACCTTGGTGCTGGTGCTGTCACAGAGAAAGCAGGCACTAATAAGGTTTCCTCTGAAGAACAAAGAGCTCTAGAGCTTTTTAACCACATTTTTTCTGCCACAGTTGTTGTTTATAACTGTGACAAAGTGAGATTCTAACTGCTTTTAAAAGCTGTTTTAACTTATCCCACTTGTCTTTGTCAGCTGGCAATCTCCCTAGTGTGAGACCTGATCTTAATAGTGTGTAAGGGTGCTTAACAAAATTTTGTTAAGACCTCCAAATGTTGTTACTATGAGGTATCATGCTATGGAAGCAATTAACATGTTAATTTCTTTACTCAGTATTGGAATATAATCTCAGTGTGCCATGGACTGCATAAAGTATCACCACTGAAATTATTCATATCTATGTTTAACTAGAAAGTCTACATACATGTAAATAACTAATTAACAAGGCCAGACTAAGCTTATTATATTGTTGTACATATCCATATACACATGTATGCTTATCTATAACATATAAACACACATATGTACACACACACACACACACACACACACACACACACACACACACACACACACACACACACACACACACAACATGTTTGCATATATCGCTTGGACCTCCACTAATGGAGGTTTAAGGTATTCCTTACTAAAGACTCTAGCTTGCCAGGTACTTTCTTGTTGATTGTTACTGAATAATTTGCCCATGTGACTTTTTTATCCTTTGGTGTACATGTAGGTATAGATAGACAGACAGACAACCTTACCCACACACATGAACATATACACATATGTACCAATGAAAACTTAACTGCATAAGAAACATTTCAACATCATTGCATCTCATCTGTCCCAACAAGTTAAACTCCAGTTGATTCAAGATAGCACTCAGATTACAACTCTATCTTTAAAAAAAAACTGTTTTTTTCTATGTAGATATAATCTGAAGGTACCTGGATACTGTTTATAACATATAGAGACAGAGGGAAAGAATATTTCCGCACTCCGAATACAGCTTTGCATTTGCAGTTGTCTGAACAACTATCAAGACACTTCAAGAAACTAAAATCAGATGCATGGCTCTCCTGCTCTTTAGGCTATGGCACACAAAAAGTCTTTTACAACTAACTTACTAACGTTATCATGAAGTAATGAGAATTTGTAATTCTTTTGCAAAAGTAGTTTTGCCTATTAAAATGCAGACTGCTTTGGGGGATAGATAATCACAAAACTACTGCTAATGCCTTTTTCAGTAACTTTACTAGTTAAGCAATGACAGTTATAGCTGAATTGCTTAAGAATGTAGATCTCACATTTACAGAACTCACTGATGTTTATCGTTTATGAGTTGCAGACATTGCTGTTTCTTCCAGATTATGGAGTAATTGAGTATTATGTAAGAGGAGGGGAAACTGCTAAAATATGGTTGCTATCTATCAAAAGCATTAAAATACTGAAATACAATACCAAAAATGTATAGTAAATACTGAAGAAAACATCATTTTGTAATTTAAAAAACATAAGATTCTGATTTTCTATACCCTCAAGTTAAAAAAGTCAATTGTATTAATTCCTCAGTTTAAAGTAGGGTCAAACTGAACCTTGAATGTTTACATATTTGTGCTGCTTTATTTAAAGACTGGCGTTAGTCAGTAAATCTTGTTGGTTCCAATGGAAAAATGGCTGTCTTTATACTTCTTTTAGGAACAACAGACTTGCTTCCTTTCCAGATTACCAGTGAATCATAAAAGTCAAGACAAAACTTGGCTCTTTCATTTGAAATAAATAATGAAAGCAGTACCAAGCTGGACTGTTTCCCAGGCAATGAAGGGGACTATAGAAAATGCTAGCTGTTTCTAAGCCACCTTTCATCATATTGCATTTAGATAGTGGATTGTTGTTGCCAATCAATGCATTGCAGGTGTATTATGTTACTAAGAGACAGAGCAGGAAGAAAATAGATTCTTTGTCAGGCTAAATGCATGTCTTATTCAGTACTGAGTACTTTGAACTGGCTGTGTCTCAAATATGTGCCTAAGAAGATATAATGTTTCTCTTTTTGGCATCTGCCAGTTTACAAATGGCCCCTTTTAAAAATGTCTGCAAACGGATTTTACTGATTTCTCTTCATTGTGCATAACTCTGCTTTGTAAACTGCTCAGCTATTTCGGGATGTATTTATTTAGAGCTCAGTTTAAAGTCACAGAATGCATTAATATTCATAACAGTTTTTGAAGAACAATGCTTGCTTTGCAATTCTATTTCCCAGCTGAAAGCATTGTTTTCCTCTCTGCATTAACATTATATGCTGTCTTTCCTTTACCATGGGGCCATATATCATGCCTCCATCCAATGAGGTGCCACAGCAAAAAAATATGAAGGGTATCTTGTGCTGTGTATTAAATACATTTGAACTGACTTATCAAATGAGTACAGCTGAAGGTTTGCTATATGTGATAATATGTGTAAGATATGCTGCAGATTTTTGAATTTCTTTTTGATATAATGCAAAGTTCTTGTTAGAGAAGAATGACAAAAAAGAGGTTAAAGTTTATAATGATGTGCACAATATATTAAGATATCTGAACAGGAAGAAAATATGCCTAGTTGTACAGCTGGAGCATTTGAAATAAAGGACAAACTCCAAGTGTCACTGGCCCATAAAGCTAAATAGGCTGAAATTGCTTCTGAAGTTGATTCCTTCTTACCTGAAAGTGGCAGAACCTAAAGTATTATATGCATGTATGCTGTGCAAGTAGATATGCAAGGTTAATGTTTGCAAAGAAAGGGAGAGGGAGAATTTGTCTTGGTTGGGGATTTTAACTGTTTGGCTGACCAGGCTAATAGCACATCAGGTAAGAAGTCAAAGCTGACTTTTCTTTTCAAATTTCTTTGTGGTTTGTCTAAATTAGCTTTACAAGGCAGCTGGTTGAATTTTTGTCTTAAAATGCATTATTTTCTGCACAGTACTCTCTTCTGCAATTGTTTTTCTAGTCACCTTGTTCAACTGGAATTGCTGCCTGCAAATGTCTCAGATTATTATCCAATTGATTGTTCTCCACGACCAGTAAGATTACCCCATAGGCGAAACCTCACAATACCCAAACATAATGAAAGCTTTGAAGCATGAGGAGAATAAATCTAAGAAGAATTCCCTGCGTAATCTAGCAGAAGCATATCGGTGTCAAGCAGGAATGGAAATCAAAACAAGAAGTAGATAAAAATCAGGCAGCAACTGAATGTGCCAAAAAAGAATATAAGGTGAAGGACCAGATGAGAAGCAAGAAATGTGAAAAATGCATAAATATAGTTGCAAATATAGAAAACTTCTGGAAGAACCTCATGTTGATCAGGAACAAATGCAGGAATGGTTAGGGAGAGGCAAATTCAAACCAAGAGATGAAAGGTTACTATTGGTGACCCAAGATAGTGGGCTATGTACACACTGGTTTACAAAGTCCATTGAACATGTGGGAGAAACACACAAACGTAAGTTTTGTAAAACCGAACTGGAAACAGTTGCACACCTTGTTGCTGGTTCTGACATACTAATGGCAGAAGGACTGTATACTGAAAGGCATAATAATGTGGCAAGACTGTTGCACTGGGGATTGTGCAAACTTTATGGTACTGAAATGGCTGAGGAAAACTGAAAACATGAGCCACAAAGCATCATAGAAAATTATGAAGTTTACATCAAATGGGATCACTCATTACCAACAGTTCAAAAGATAGATGCTAGAAAACTGGATATAGTGGTCCACAAAAAGAAGACAAAAGTAGCATTGATCATTGAAATCGCCACACCCAGTGACTACAGTGTCTTGCATACAGAGACACAAAGTTATAAAATATCAGGATCTGCCAGCAGAAATTAGAGCAATGTGGAAGAAAGATACCCAGACAGTTCCAATAGTAGTACGAGCAATGGGTCTTATAAAAAAGAGTCTACCATTGTATTTAGATATGTTACCAATACATGTAACACCATACAAATTGCAGAAGGGGTCATTACTGGGCAAACTGCAGGTGCTGCAAAGAGCACTTTTGGCTGACATCAAAGATTAAAAAAATACTAATTTCATGAACTTTAATTGTACTTTGACTTAGAAATGGGATCCATTCCCATCGTGGTTTTAAAAACCTAAACGATTTGGAGAAATTAAAAGAGAGTTTATGGCATCTGGAGGAAACTGATTCAGCACATCTCAGGACAGAACAACTTATAAGAAAGAAATTGCATATATTAATATGACAGAAGCTCTGCCCCCACAACACACACGCACATGCGTGCACACACACACACACACACACACACACACACACACACACACACATGCATTTTTTTTGGATAAGTTGAATGGACACCTATATTTGAAGCTACAGGACTTAATTAAAAATGGCAAGGTAGACCTAAGTAACAAGAAAGGGAGACTTAAATTACTGTAGTATCAAAAGCAAAAATATAGGCAGGGTTAGTATAGAAGATATGATACAGGTGAAAAGGCAAATACAGAAAAAAACTGCAAAGAAAGACTGACCTTTAGCTGAAGAAGCTTAATGGGAACTTTAAGGCATTATATTCTCATGCTGTGAAAAGCCTAACCTTTAGACTATGTCTTAATGTGACCACATGCATACAGTAACCAGTTTGCAAACCTTACTGCCAAATGCATTCGGGGGACAGCAAGATATTTTAAATACAATGTTTAAGGCTCTATAGGAAGTTTACAGGGCCACATAGTCAAATGTTGGCTATAAAATTCAAATTTAATTTATAAAAGTTTACTCTGCTGACTTTGTCAGAATAGGAGAGATAAAACCTCCAAGTAAAAATAGAATGGCATAGGGAAATGAGACAGTGCTTCCTCAATTTAAGACTAGGTAAAACCCAAAAGAATTGATAGTATAACCAATGGGATTGGAAAGCACATGAATGAGGTTAGGTTCTGAATTTTACTAGCAGGTTTTCAACATAATCAGGTGCTACTTTTGTGGAAAATGTCAATCACTGCTATGATTCTTTGATTCAGGATAAAGATAGTGATTTTTGTCTACTTTTAACAGTACAGTGGGGTCTCCTTGTTGGTATTTATGATTGTGTATATATCTTTGGAAATTATGCACTTTTATTTTTTCACTAATCTGATTTTTTAAAGGAACTGATTCTATACTTCAAAGAATATGAGGATCTGCCAGTGTTTTTACTACAGAAACTGTAATATGCAAGGTTGGCCTACCTGTAGAAGTCCTGGGGGTAGAAAAAGTACAGTTTCAGTTTCAATAATGATAAGTGAAGAATTGCATTAAATTCATGTGGAAGCAATTAAATCCAGAAACAACTTACGCTCTGCAAGAAAGAGCTATTAAGCAATTCAGTCTCTGATTTACCTGGCCATTACCCAAGGTATCATTTCTTGTACAAGAAGGAGCTAGCCCAAATGTTTGCTATTGGATTAGACACAGCCTTCTGATATATTAAATTTACACCATGTATCTGATACTAGACTGCCGCAGTAGTACGGCAGTAGCGTTGTTATCTCACAGCAAGAGGTTCTCCCATTCAATTCTCGACTTGGCTTGGGAGTGCCTTCTGTGTGGAGTCTGCATGTCCTCCCCATGGTGGGCAGCATACGAAAGACATGTGTGCATAAATGGGCATGCCTTCGTTGAAGGTTGGGCATCGAGCTGGCACCTCTGCATTTCGTAAAAATCTACTGCTAATCATTAGCGGACCGGAGTTCTGCTGTGCCGACCCCTTACCGGGAAAAAGCCGAAAGACAAACAACAACACCATGTATCTGATACTACCTTGGCTTCCTGAATTTATATTTAACATGCCAGTTTTTTATAAATGTTCTGTGAAGGTTTTATGTTTTTAAATATAAATTAATAAGTGGATGCAGGCAAAAACTGGGCCAGAGGGTATAACTGGTTTGCATGTCATATTAATGTAAACTTTACTGTTTATTATGTTTACTGTGGGACATAATTAGATAATACTTTTGTTAGTAGAAAAGTGTCTGGTGTTTTACTGATTGTTGAATCATTACATTAAATATTGTTTTCAGTACAATAACTGCATTATTTGCATCATCTTCATCTGAAAAAAATTGAGATAAAGGTTTTGCTACTTGGCTCTGGACACAGTAAGAAACTCAATAAGCATGGTTAGAAAAATTTAGCAAATAAAGTTTAATTTTATGATGATTCACAGTTTTGCAGCTTGTCATGCCTGACGAGGTGAGCTCATAAATGCAAAATGTCAACAACTTTTTAAAAATGCTGAAATCTTTTAATACCTGCAGTAAACTGCATAATAAAATGCTTTAATAAAGCTGCTTTTCTCAAAGTAAAATACGTGTCTGTGGACAAGTAATGGTCCACATATCCTTCTCTAAGAAGTCTGTTTGCCCAGATCTCTCTCACTTATGTGAGAAAAGTTAGCAAAGAATTCCTTTGCAAACAGTGAATAACATCAGCTAATTAGTGGGAGGAGCTGGGAAATAGCATTCCTCATTTAGTTAGAGATATTTGGAGGCATCTCTATTTAGCTGGAGTGCTTGTTTGGCTAGCTTGCTGTACTCTGACTGAATATTGCTGATCGCTGTTGCATTTTATTTTTCCCACTCACCTGCCCAAGTGTTGCTGTATTCTTAAACTTGGTGGCTTTTGAGTTGCCCACTCCTACTATAAATCTGATTTTGGATACTCCCAGTCCCATCCCATCAGCAAATTCTACTGAGTATGGAATAATCAGTTGTGAAGGCCCAACCCTTAATTTCTTAATCTTGAATTATCTTATGTTTCGTCCCTTCCCACTTAACTTTTAAAAACATTGCACATTATTCAGCTGTTATTACTGTATTTGTGTTTCTTCCTACTTTATTACTTGATTTTGCATTTGCTGCTTGTTCTTAAAAATGCTCAAATCCATGTATTCTGCTGCATTTATTACTGATTATTAGTAGCCTGATTAAATTGTAACTGTTATTTTAAGTCTCTTAGTTTGGTTTAAGCACTTGGGCTTCAGCCCAGTTATTTTACATTAAGAAAGTTTGTAGTCTACACTCTTGTGAGGAGAGGTAGCTTATATCCTTCTAAGTTGGGAATTGCTGGTTGAAGACTTATTGTATCTGTTATTCTAAAAGTTTCTCAGTTCTGGTTTAAGAACCTGACTTCAGCCCAGTTATTTTACATAAAGAAGGTTTGTGGTCTACACTCTTGTGGCAGGAGAGGGTAGTCTCTGCCCTTCTGAGTTGGAAATTGCTGGTTGAAGGCTTATTGTACCTGTTGCTCTAAGTGTCTTTGTTCTGGTTTAAGTACATGGGCTCCAAGCCAGTTATTTCACATTAGGAAAGTTTGTGTCTGTACTCTTGTGGCAGGAAGGTATAGCCTACACCCTTCTATGGTGGGAATTTGTTGGTGAAGGCTTATTGTGCTTGTTATTCTAAGTGTCTTTGTTCTGGTTTAAGCAGTTGGGTGCCAGTCCCTTTATTTCACAATAGGAAGGTTTGTGGTCTACACTCTTGTGGGAATATTCTACTGACTTGCTGCTTTATTTAAACTGTGTTTATTTTTATTTTTTTTGTTTTTTGTTTTTTGTTTTTTGCTGTTGTGACTGTGATTTTCTGCACTTTGTATTTCTAGCACTTTTGCATTTTATAGCATAGGCTAGAGTCTGGCTTGTTGAATCTAGACTGTTTGGCATCATATGAGCACTAAAACCATCCATCTTACATTAAAAATTCCCCCCTGCACTTCTGTGGCAGAAGAGTGTAGCCAAGGACCCATCTGAGTTGGGAATTGTTGGAATAAGGCTCAGTTTTGGGCTTTTCTTTTGGTTACTTTCTTTAGAATCATTTAACTTTGCTTGTATTTAAGAGTCATGTTTCTGCGGGTGTGTACTCAATTTACCAAAGCTGCTCAAAGATTGCACTGCTGCCCTATGATAAACTCTTTTGTGCATTGTGAAGCATTGACACAGTGCTTCTACCCCTTGCTCTCCATAGAATACCCACTTTTTTTTTTAGTTGCAAAGCAAAACCCGGTCCATCTAACCCATTCCCCAGTAGTAACTACAGTGTATATATATATATATATATATATATATATATATATGGATGGACAGTTTCCCAATAGTTCTCCAGCCAACCTGATTGACATGGGCATCCTGAGGCAATATAGCAATTGCTTCATGTACACTACAAATAGTTACTCCTAAAACAAACAAATACAACATGTGAGAGACGTATCTTTATCTATATATGTGTGTGTGTGTGTGTGTGTGTGTGTGTGTGTGTGTGTGTGTGTGTGTATATATATATATATATATATATATATATATATATATATATATATAAACACACACACACACATATGAATTTGGAATCAGTTCTCTCACATAACAACAAACCAGATATCAAATAGGTTGTCAGCACACATACTTCACCTCTTGCACATAACAAGCTCACAACACCTAAACCCTCATACGTGGAAGTACTCATTAGAAGCCTACCTAAAGATCATTGACCTCCCAAGCACAAACCTACAGCACACACTGTAGACCCAACCAAATCCACTACACATAATAATACACACAACAGGGTCTCAGCCAATAATCCCCTGAGGCAAAACACCTGAAAACCAAATGTCTTTATCAGGGGTGATTCCATAATGAGACACACAGATATCCCCATCACCAAGCTGAACAAGGAGAAGGTCATGTTCAGCTGCTTGTTATGTGCCAGGACCCATCAGATCATGCATGCAGTCATCTCTCAACAAGTACTGTTATGACTCTGTCATAATTCATGTTGAAATGAATGACTTCAGATGTACCTCACTGGACTATATGAACAGAGACATGACTGAGCTCTCAGATTATGTGCCTCAAGCAGGCATGTCCCTAGCTCTAAGCAGAATTCCACCTTCACCCAAGATGATGCCTCAATATAAACAAAAAATGATTGACTTCAACGATTGGCTTAGCTTCTGGTGTCAGTCCAGGGGGATCCAGTATCTGTCAGCCTGGGAAGATATGATCAACAGACCACACTGCTTTGCCAGAGGTGGTCTTCATCTGTTGCCTCTTGGCTTTCAGTTACTGGGAAAGGTACCTGGCTCCCCATAGCACCTTTTTTTAGCCAATGTCATAATAACAAAATTCTCAGTGTAAAAAAATCCACTAGAAACAAACTCAAGGTTATGTTGCTTAATGCTAGGAGTCTAAATTGGAAACTGCACTCACTGGAAGCACTCCTTACCTTGGAAGATGCCGATAACTGTGCAGTCACAGAGACATGGTTCAAGGCCACAGAGAGCAACCCAGCCATGCAAGGCTACAATGCCTTTCACATGTTTAGACCTCAAAACAAGCATGAGAGAACCAAAGGCAGAGGTGTATCCATCTTCATTAAAGACAAATACACCTCAAGACTGGTCAAACAGTATGACTCCCTAGAGCTATTCAGACTAACTGTAGGAAAATCCCCTTCCATAACATTGTTAGCTATAGGTCCCCCACCATGAATCATAAGAACCACTCTGCCTACCTGGACCTACTTGAGTCACTAACTATATAGCCGGACATCTTGGTTATGGGTGATTTCAGCTAACCTTCCATCAACTGGGAGTCATATATGAGTGCAAACACACTTGCCCTAAGGTTCCTGGACTTTGTTAATACAAATGCACTGGAACAGATAGTTTTCACCCCCACAAAGGGCCTTGAATGTCTTAGACTTAGTACTTGAATAATCTCTGCAATACATCCTGACTGTTGACCTCCCTGGTAAAATCTGATCATAAATCAGTCTCTTTCGAAGTTACGATCATACTTGCCCTCGAGCAAAAAGGAGGAAAAAATTTCTCCATAGCAAACTCTATCCTCCTGAGTGATGGCATAAATAGTTTCAAACCCCCTGCTATCACTGTAAACAATGACTCCTATACTGAGGTGTACACAAATGCCCTTTATACACACCTATACAAATGTGTAGACTTGGCTGTACCTGAACAGATCAAAACAAAGTTCTCACAAAAAAACAAGCCATCCTGGTGGACATCAAGAAAAAATAGGTTATACAGCAAGAGGAAGAAACTAATGTCTAAGAAAAAAGGGAACTGACTCAACAGATGAAGGACACCCTCCACAGCTTGAACAAGCAAATTAGATATCTTGTAGAGTTCTCCAAAGCCAACTGCAAAGCTAAAGTAGCATCCCTAGCAAAGGATAATCACAAGGTAATCTTTAGCTATGTCTGAAATGTAAAAGGGAAGGCCCAGCTATTTGCTGAACTAGTAGTGGATGGTACCACCCTTAATGACCCTGAGGACATTGCCAACCTGCTAGCAGACAGATTTGGCACAAACTTCACTTCCTTACCCCCCGAGACATACCCCAAAGCATATATGTCTCCAGTCATCTATCCAGAATCTCCAAAGAATAGATAATAATCACACTGTCCATGGCCAAAAACACAGCCTCTATGGGACCGGATAACATCCCAGACTGCCTACTAAATGGTATAAAACTGGACCTAATGGAACCACTTGACACCCCCAGTCTAAGTTGTGGCTTTAGCCCAGAAGAGTAGAAAACAACAACAGCAATTCCCTTGCACAAAGGGGGTCTATCAACCTACCCTGGGAACCATAGACCCATAAGCCTAACCAGCCTTATCTGCAAAACCATGGAGAGAATCATCATGGACTTATCAACAAAGACATAGGTGACCTTCAAATTCTTGACCTGACCCAATTTAGCTTCATTAAGGGTAGATCATGCTTATTAAACCTGGTGGACTTCTTTGAGAATGTCACCAAAGCCCTGGATTAAGGCAAAACAGTACATACAGCCTATGATGACTTAGTCAAGGCTTTGACACAATCCCACACTCAGGCATCACTGAGAAACTCATCCAGCTGGGAATTAACTCATATGTCACTAGATGGGTAGCCAACTGGCTCTCCAACAGAATACATACAGTTAAAGTTGAGGATTCCATTTCTACCAGCAGATTAGTTACCAGTGGTGTACCACAAGGATCTGTGCTGAGCCCCCTACTGTTTGGAATTTATTACTCAGACATTCAGGTGAAAATAGATGGCCTGTGGCTTATCAAGTTTGCCAATGACTGCAAACTGGGTGCAATCATTGAGTCCCCCAACAATGCTGACATACTACAAAAAGGGCTTATACAGACAAATGATTGGTGCCAAAGCCAGGGACTTAAAAATGTGTTATCACCCATTTTATCAAAGGGGAAGTCCCTACAAATTACAATAGTAACAGTACCCCCTTTTAGCTCAAACCCTGTGGTGAGAGATCTGGGAGCACAGGTTGATAGCAACCTTAACTTCAATCATCATGTATCCACAGTGGTAAGGAAGGCCTTCTATGTTGCACATCACATAAGTAAGGGCATCACATCCAAAGCTAAGGATGTTTTAACTACCCTGTACTTATCCCTCATCAGACCACTAATGGAGTACAACACTCCCTTCTCTATGTACCTCACCATACACCTGCAGTAGCTAGAGAGACTTCAGAGGTTTCTCACCAAGAAAATTCAGGGCCTTCAACATATGATCTACATGGACAGAGTGAAGGCCCTGTCACTGTACGCTGTATCCTATAGGCTGCTGAGAGGCAATTTGTGCCTGGCCTACAGAGCAGTCTCAGACCCTTCCCTAATGGAAATTCTGCACATCCACAAGTCAAATTGGGCAAGATTCACTCACTCTAGGGATCTTTATCTAGCCTGCAGCATGAACAGGATATGCTGGAGAGACAGATATGTCTCCCAGATATTGCCACTCCTTTCGAACAAACTCCCAAGTCATGTAAAACAGAGCTCCTCAATGACCCTATTGAAGCGTAACTTAGACAACTGGATGGGAGACTGTAAAGTTACCCTGGAGGTGTCACCTATGTCCCTCTTGGATAAGGACAGTCAGTACTGATCATAGACTCATGCTGCAAATATAGACCATGCAACTTTGTCAATAAGGAAACAAGGGTATTAAATGGCTATGCTTATAAAGGCCCTAAGGCCGATAGCCTAGTAATCTCCTATGAATCTATGCGCCTATGTATGCTGTCACTGATATGGCATAAATTAAGAAAGACAGTAAAAAACTTAATTTGTAAATAGCAAAATGGAGTTGGTCATCTTTAATGTTGTGTGACCTTGGAGTACAAGTGTGGTATGGCAGTACAGCCTTTAAAATGTGGAGGGTGCAGTAGGCTTACCCCCATACAAATCTTGTAAAAGATTGAAATTCAAAAGACTCTGACAATCTGTGAAGAGAAGATTTTATTCTCTAATGTGACCTTATACATAAATAAGCAGCTACAACGATTTAGACTGTGTGCATTTCCTAACCATCCACATTTCTTTTAATGTTGAAAATTCATATAAATGAAAGAGATTTTCACATGCATTATGTTTTCACAGATATTAGTCACTGATTTTTTTTTAATATAGTGTACATTGACTTTTACTGCTTTACTGTTTCTGTTCACTTTCAGCATTAATGTAGTTCTAGCATTTGGAGTTTATGTGCGTGTGTGTGTGTGTGTGTGTGTGTGTGTGTGTGTGTGTGTGTGTGTGTGTGTACACACATATATATATATATATATATATATATATATATATATATATATATATATATATATATATGTGTGCGTCTGCAGAAAGGAAATTAACAAAAAAAGATACAAGACATGCAATGGTTTAATTTAAAGGTCCCCAGTTTCCATTTCATTGCTCTGGGAAGAGGCACTAGGAATGAAGGCCATCTCTGTTAGTGGCATATTCCTCACTTTGTAGAAATTATCAAAATGCTTGGATATTATAGAAAAACAGTATTCCAGATGCTCATAAAACATATCCTTTATGTCCACATTGTTAAAATCTTAGCATTTGTGTAACAGAAAATATTCATCTTTACCTTCTTCTGCCAAACATGACCAAATAATTTTACATCTTGCCCCTTCAGGAAGATGTATTTTGTCCCTATCAGCAGTTAACAAATTTCGTTTATAACTAACTTTTTATTTCTTTCAGATTTTCATCCAACTTTCTCCAAAACAATTCCAGTGCTGTCTTCAACACTCTGTTACTTATACCCGTCTTGAAATCACAGCTTGCTTGCAGATCCCTAACTAGCTATTCTGGCATCCTGTGCTGTTCTCCGAAAAATGTCCGCTCGTACAGAAGCACCAAAACATACACAAAAAATGGTCTTCTTTCTTTCGTATGTAGTAAACCATTTGCTGTACATATGACAAGTGGCTTGCTATAGCTCAATGGCATGCAGAGAGCATGAGCACTTCAGTGACTGCAAGCAGTATTGGCATTCAGTTCTGAGGGCTAGTATTGCATATACCTCACATGGAGTGCTGAGGTTCTTCAAACCTGACCTCAAAGGCAGTACTGGCATTCAGGACCTGTATGCTGGTACTGCTGGTTGTGCCCCTGGCACCTTGCACCTAGGATGGCTGCCCCTTAATCCCCAACCCAGCTACTCTTCTGATTATCTGTCTCTGAAAGCTATTGGCTTTTTATTAAACTTTGTCCTATCGTTTAACAAGCCATTTCTTATGATTTCACACACAAGTTAACATTGAAAATTACCAGGTTTCATATCAATTTGTTTTTTAAGTGTGCTGCCTGCCTGTCTTCCAACTTTTTTTTGTTGGTTTTCAGTTTGTTTGTTTGTTTGGCTGTCCATACCATCAGTTGTTCCAGGTCCTCTCCTCTACCATAAGATCTACCAGACCTGATTTAGCCTCTCCAGGATAATCTCAACCCACGTCCATGGCCACCACTCTGCTACAAGTAAGTATTTTCTCTTAATTGCCTGCTCACCCTGTTCACATTCAGTAACCCCTGAATGGAGAAATGTGTAAGGGGTGTCAGTGCTGAAATGCACCTCACTTCCATAAGAGGCCAGTGTCAGCAGTAAACCAACCTACCCTCAGGCAACATTGTACAGTTGTTTCCCCAGTCTCCCCCAATTGAAATTGGTCTAACAAAATCACCCTTATGCTGTGCCCCTTTCTCAAGACAAGTAAGGCAGTCTTAAACTACGGGTAAATGTATGTGAATCCATCCATCCAAAAACCCAGGCTAGATGTGAAGGATGCTGGAATGGTACTTTGTTTAACTTGCAGATGAAATCTGTTTCAGAGATGAGGTAGTCAATGGGTAACAAATGCTCCTTCCATCAAGTTTTATCTGTTGATAGAGCTTTAGGTCTCTTGTTCTGGTGTTAATGCACCTATTTTACCATTGTGATTATGATCTTATGCACTTTGGATTTCTGGTGCTCCTGCATTTTGTAGCACAGGCTGGCTTCAGACTTCCTGAATCTGGACTCTTTTGCATCACTTGAGCACTAAAACCAGTTCTTCACTGAGATACTGAAAGATTTGAGGTATCCATTCCTCCCAGCTAACTTTAAGCGTCAGTTTTTGGTCATGTAGAGCACTTTTAATTGTATTTGCATTTTACTGTCTGTTTGAATTTTCTGAACTGAGTGTTTTTTGCCACATTTTACTGTAAACTATACTACTTCATCTGTAGCATTGCTCAGTTCCAAGTTTGATGTTTCTGGTCTGTTCTGTAACATCTGAGTATCAAATTCAGGCCATCTTTGTTCGAGAGGGCCCTTCTGCACCCTTGTGGGGAGAAAGTGCTGTCTTGTTCCTACCTGGTCGAGGGTGTCGAGGGTGACTGGACTAGAGCTCAAAGAGAATGTTCTTATTGGCTAGTTGAGTTAAAAGGGTTATTTCTTTTATTTAAGGCCTGCATTTGGGTTGTTTGTGTGTAGCGCACCATAATGCACTGCTGCATAACACTGGTTACTGTTGGTGGTTGTAGACCAAACATTTTGCTTGGTAAATTTTCCGTTAGCACTTTTTTGTGGTCCTTTAGAGGTTTTCCGTAGCCCTGCTCAACTGGCAGATGAAACACTAAGCCTAGCCTTAGATGTACCATCACACCTCTCACACACTAGCCATTCCGAACCGCGACATCTTTTCCTGACCATATAAATGTACCTAACACTATGGACAGGCAATTTTCCACAGTTTCTCCAGCTAGCTTGGTTGACATGGGCATCCTGAGGCAGTGTAACAACTGCCTCATCTTCACTGACAACCCTGTAATCCTAGTCTACACAAACTCAACATGCAAGAGATGCAACTGTATTAACAACCTTGAATCCATGCTCTCTTGCACACCAGTCAGTACATATGACAAAGAGTGGGTTGCCAGCATGCACACCTCACATCCTACTCCACCCAAACTGACATCACACATACCTGCATATGTGAAGGTTCTCACCAGAAACATACCGAAACACCAGATACCTCCCAAACACAAACACAAATGCAGGCATGCTACACAATACTTCCTCTGCAGAACACAATACACATAATAACTGTCTCACCTGTCAAGCCCTTAAGGCAAAACACAAAACCAAACATATTAGTCATAATTATTCTATTGTGAGACACACAGATGTCCTTCTTACCAGGCTGGAAAATGCCCCTAGCCTTGAGCAGCATTTTAACTTCACCTAGGATGATGCCGCAGTACAAACAGAAATTATTGACTTTAATAACTGGCTTTGTTTCTGGTGTCATTCTAAGGGGATACAGTATCTTTCAGACTGGGATGACATGATCAACAGACCATGATGCTTTGCCAGAGATGGTTTTCATCTGTCACCCCTGGAATTTTGGCTACAGGCTAAGGCTCTTGCCAACCCCCATAGTGCCTTTTTTAGGCAGTGTTTCAAAGACAGAACTCCAGATGTAAAAAAAATCCATCTAAGAGCAACCTCAAGGTTATGCTACTAAACGCTAGGAGTCTTAACATGAAACTGCACTCATTGGAAGCAGTCCTCACATTGGAAGACTTAGACATTTGTGCAGTCACAGAGACTTTGTTCAAGGCTGTGGAGACCACCCCAACCATAACGGGCTACACCTCTGACCACAAACTGAAGACATGAAAATGAAGGGGGGGGTATCGATATTAATTAAAGATAAATAAACCTCCAGAATGGTTAAATAGTATGATTCCCTGGAGATACTTCAGGTGCAATTAGTAGGACATCTATTCAAGTCATTGCCAGCTACAGGACCCCCTCCATGAATCAGGAAGCCCTCTCTGCCTATTTGGATCTACTTGAGTCTGTCAAGATACATCCAAACACCCTAGTTTTAGGCAACTTTAACTACCCATCCATTGACTGGGTAAAGTACTCATGCTCTAACTCACTTGTCCAAAGGCCCCTCAACTTTGTTAATTCCAATGCACTGGATCAGCTAGATTACACCCCCACAAGTAGTGCTAACATCCTGGATATGGTGCTTTCCAATGTGGGGGACCTCTGTAGTACCACACTGTAAGCTCTTCCTTAGTGGGATCTGAGCACAAATCAGTCTTATTTAAAGTAGCTATCACACCTGACCCCCCCAGCGGCAACTAAACTAAAAACTTCTCCAAAGCAGATTATAACCTCTTATGGGATGGTATAAATAGCTTCACTGCACCTCCCCCTCAGATGAAACTGGCAACTATGTCAAGTTCTACACCGATGCTTTATACAAATACCTGTATAACCACATTGACTTGGCTGTACCTTATAGGACCAAAACAAGCTCCTCAAAGAAGAGCAAACCTGCCTGGTGGACAACTGCCATTAACAGGCTTTACAATAAAAGGAAGACATTTCTGTCTAATAGTGAGAAGGAGTGAGTCCTAAACTGGAATCACTCACTCCTCGGCTTAAACAAGCAAATAAGACTTCCTGTGAAGTCATCCAAAGCAAACTATGAATCCAAATTAGCTTCCTCAATTAAGGACAACCACAAGGCATTCTTTAGTTACATCCATAATCTACTGAGCCTTTGGACATAGCCAACCTGTTAGCTGACAGGTTCTGTGAAAACTTCACCCCCGTCCTTGCCACTAGTACCCCATAACATCCCTACCACCTGTCCTCTACCTTGTATCTCTAAAGAGCATGTAATAAATGCACTCTCCAAGGCCAGAAACACAGCATCTATGAGACCTGATAACATCCTAGGTTGCATCCAACATGGGCTCAAAGAAGAATTAGCAACACCACTGGATACTCTTTTCAATCATAGTTTAAGCTCTGGCTTCATCCTAGCTGATTGGAAAATGGCCACTGTTATCCCCTTTCACAAAGGTGGTGCTTCCACTGATCCTGGAAACTATATGCCTATTAACCTGACTAGCCTCATCTGCAAGGCCATGGAGTGAATCGGCATGGACCTTATCAGCAAAAATATAGGTAATCTCCAAACAAGTGACCCTACTTAGTTTGAATTTGTCAAGGGAGATCATGCCTGTTAAACCTGGTGGACTTCTTCAAGACAGTCAACAAGGACCTGGACAAAGGGAAATCTGTGTATACAACCTACCTAGACTTGTCCAAGGCTTTTAACACTATCCCCCACTCAAGTATCATTGACAAACTCACCCTGCTAGGTATCAACCCTTACATCATTAGATGGGTCACTAACTGGCTCACAGATAGAAACCGGATAGTCAAAATAGGGGAATCCACCTCCAACAACAGACCTGTAACCAGTAGTGTTCCACAGGGATAAGGGACCTCTACTGTTTGGAATCTATTTCTCTGAAGTATAAGCTAAAACTAAAGGTCAGTAGCTGACAAAGTTTGCTGATGACTGCAAACTAGGAGAGGTCATAGAATCTCCAAACAATATCGACATCCTACAGGAGGGTTTTACACAAACAAATGATGGTGCCAAAGTCATGGCCTTAAACCTCAATGCAAAAAAAAAATGTGTTATTGTTCCTTTCAGTAACTTTGATGTTCTGCTAACTACCACATCAATAACAACACCCTAAGTGCACACTCAGTGGTGAGAGATCCAGGCACTCAGGTTAACAGTAACCTTACCTTTGATCACCACATCTCCACACTGGTAAGAAGGACATTCTACATTGCTCATCTCATAAGTAAGGGCACTACATCCAGAAAAAAAAGAAGTTATAATCTCTTTGTACTATTCTCTCATCAGGCCAGTAACTGAGTAATACACCCCTTTTGGTATGTATCTTTCCCAACACATGCAGCAATTGGAGACCAGAAAGGTTCCTCACAAGGAAAATTCAAGGTCTTCAGCATCTGTCCTATATGGATTGTCTAAAATTACTGTCATTTTATTCTGTTTCATACAGACTACTCAGATGCGATCTATGGCTTGCATATAAGGCAATCTATGACCCCTACTTTATTTGAAATTCTGCATATTCGCAAATCAAATTGTATACGGGTTACTCACTCTAAAGATCTTAACCTGGAATTTGATATTAAAAGAACTTGCTGGAAGGACAGATTTGTCTCCCAGAGGTTACCACACCTTTTGAATGGACTCCCAGTTCATGTTAAACAGAGCACCTCATTGGCCATCTTCAAATGCAGTCTGGACGATTGAATGGGTAACCATAAATTCACCCCTGGGGTTCCACCTGTGTCCATCTTGGACAGGGATAATTTGTGCTGATTGTTGAAATAAGAGTAGAACTTGGCCAGGCTTGTAAGGTCCCTAGGGCCATTAGCCTAGTAACTTCCTATGATCCTATGATCCTAGTTGAGTCCAAGAAAGCAGTCAAGTCCAAACAGGCTGTGCAAACTTTTATTCCGTAAAAACAGGTAAAATAGTGATAAAACTGTGAGCGCTTTCGGGATAATGCTTCATCAGACAATGAAACAGCTTTCATGAAATCTATTTAAATGCATTTAAAAACACAACCACCAGACATCTCACTGCCCTCCTTTTCCTAAGGGCTGGTCTTAAAGGTATACATGTATTCAACCCTGGTTTGCTGCTAGTTCTATAACCCATTGTAGTCCATTACATTCAGTGACATTCACTACTCCCCTCTCTTCTGCTCACATGAGTAACCTGTATAACCATGAACTTAAAAGTGTGTGTGGGATTCTTAGAGGTATGCACATACACATGATTTTGTTCATCTTTCTGTCTAATGCTGTACAAGTGATGTAGTATTCTTATTTTCAATTTACAATTAGTTTTCCCTACATAGTAAATGGGGCATGACTGACACATTGGTATATATATATATATATATATATATATATATATATATATATATATATATATATATCACATTTTCCATATGGCATTCTGCATATCACTTAAATATATATTACTTTTTATTTATGGGGTGAACAAAGCTATTCTTATCACTAATCATGAAGCATGTCTTACAATGAAGTACCTGTTGTATTGGATGTTAACATGGTTTTATTTTTATTTCACATTCCTGGTTCTTTACACAGCATATCTTTCACATTACTGTTGTGTCTAAAACCAAAGCTTGGTTCTTTGTCCACTATATTTCTGAGTCTATCCTCACTTACAAGATTTTCCAGTTTTGTTTAATTATATCGTAGACCCAATTAATATTGTTGCTGTATTGTAACATGTCTATTTTTATTACTTCTTTCTATGTTACTATTTTGTGTCATTGTGTTGTTCTCGTGACTTTGTATCTCATTAACTTTAAACCATGGTCTAGCCTTTCCCTTTCTATCACTCTTCACTACTTCTAGCCCCTCATGCATCAGGTTGTTTGTGTATTCCCTTTGTACCATATGGTTCTGTAAACTCTCTAGCTCTTTTTCAGAATTGGCTTCTTCTGTGCATAGTCTCAATATACGTAAACCATGTCCTACTACTATGTTTTTAAAAGTACATCTAGGGTGCATACTTGGAAATTCTAGATAGTGATTGCTCCAACAATTTTTCTTATATAGAGAGGTTGACATAACAGTCCCTATATCATTAGTTATTCTTACATCCAAAAAGTCTATAGATTTAAAAATCACTTTTTACTGTAAACCTTAGAAAATCAGTGGTTGCCTCTAGATGCTTAACAAACCTTGTCAGTTCATTCTCACTAAGTTGCCATAAAATGTAAACATCATCCACAAATCGAACATAATGCAGTAAATAGTCACTCAACCAGTGGTCATTAATAAGGACATTCATTTCTTCCTAATATGCCAACACTAGGTTGGTGTATCAGTTTGCACAGGGTGTGCCCATTGCCATACCCTGTTTTTGCCTATAGTATGTACCATTACACATAAATACATTATTTTCAAGTATGAGCTGTAGAACTTCCAGAATTAACTGGTTTGTTCTCCCATCGAACACTTTCTTTACTTTTAGTACTTCCCTAATGACATTTAAGCCATAGTCATTACTAATAACAGTAAAAAGGTTATTGACATTGAGTGATCATTAATACATTGGCCATTGTTTTGTTTTCTACAACCTCTGACAACATATTCAAAATATGTCTTGTGACTTTTAATATTCGTGTGTAACACTGCATCACTATTTTCAGTTTAGTTTCCACCCATATGGATAAATGTTCTGTTATCCACCCCCTACCTGACTCTATCGGTCTCATGGGTGGTGGTATTACATTTTTGTGGATTTTTGGAAGTGCTTTAAATATTGGTGTCACTAACAAATCTTGTTCAAACAACCGCTGTCCCTTAAGTTCTTCAAGTTTTGCTCTCACTTTACAAATTATATTTCTCAACATTATAGTAGAAACACTTGAATAAGTTAATGCACCTTTGAGTAAATCATTCAGAGCTGAGATATATGCTACAGTGTTCAAAATAACAACACTCCCACCCTTGTCTGCTGACTTAATTACAATACGCTCATCTTCTATCAAATAATTTAATACTTCCTTTTCAGAAGCATTCAAGTTATCATATTTACTATAATATGTATCAAAGTAATTTCTAATTTCAAATTCACATATACTTAAAAAGTTTGTATTTTTGGGTGTATTATTGGTACAAATGTACTTGGATGTTTTAACATTGTACATGCATTCATATTATGGCCATACATTTCCCTCAGTGCTATATTGTGCCCAAACATATGCAAATCTAATATAACATCACGTATAGCCTCTGCTCAGTATAAAAGTCAATCCTTTCCCCAAAACTCGCAACTGTTCTGGGGTTAAAACCACATTAGATAAATTAAATACATTACAGTCATCCATAACAGTCAATACACTATTTTCTGTCTCTTTACTTCCCTCTGTTTGGAACAGCCTCTCTGGTGTTCGTTCTTCTTGCGCACTGGTACTGGGAAAGTGGGAAAATTCAACCCTTTTCCCATTTCTGTCAAGTTAAAAGTGTTAGGCCTATCTCCTAACTGTTAATTGTTTGGTTGTGCTGAGCTTACTGGCTCCACATCCTGCAACTGATTCACCATGCTTGTTGTTGCTTCTACAGAGGATAAAACCTCTGTATGCGTCACATCCGAATTATTCACCTCACTTCGTTGTTCCTGACCTGGAAGAGATGTTGACCTTCTCCCTTCTATAATCCAAGGGTTGTAAAGGTTACCAGTTCTTTCCTGTGGTTCCCTCGGCCAGGTAAAGATTTGTCCCTTAAGAAAATCCTGATGGTCCCTATGGATTTTCTTAATTTTACTTGCTTACAACTTATTTTCAAAGAGTTTGATGCTGTCAACAGCTTCTGCATATTTATTCAAATAGAACCCAGTGGTATATTGTTCCAGTTGCTTTTGTGTTTTCTCTATATCACTGCATAACTGCTCAACAGGAGGGAAATATTCCATCAAGAGCTGCATATAGCGATAGCTAGTCTCTAAATTAATCTGCTGCCAGCGTGCAAGTAAATCAGGAAACATCTCTCCTTGTGCTGGCATACGCTCATGCCTCTTGGTACTATTTTAAATTGCAAGTAAGCCTCCATATGAAACCTCTGCCATTGTAGCCATTTCAGTTTCCTTGCCAAGCTATCAAAGGAGCTTAACAAATTGTTAAAGGTTTCATAGGCATTTCTCTCACACACAGAGCATGAATTAATGGCGGCTTTTGTCTGAATAAGTTAGAGACTTTGCAGTTTAATTTAAATTTGTATGATAGCAAGCTGAAGGCTCAAAAGACCCAGAAATTATTGAGAGAAGTTTCTGACTACAAAAATGGGAGGATATTTGAATGGCCATGTGAACACCACCTTTGAATAAGAGGCAGCAACCGAGTAAAGTATTTACCGGTACTCATACACCAACCAGTAACATAGTATCGGTTTCTGGGGAGTCACTGAATACTCATGAAGAGAGAATGAAAGAGATGGCCCCTCCACATTTGAGTATGAGTGCGGAAAACTGTACTGATGCTGCTGGAAGCTCACAGAAAGCAAGTACTTCAAAGTCAGGAGCTGTGCCTAAATTAGGAGAGGTACATGTTCCTATTACACCTAACCTACCGTTTTTTCTGAAGTAGGCCTGGCAAAGGAATTCAAGATCAAACAGCCAGGACAGGAAAAGAAAAAAGCAATTATTGTGAAAATCTCTAGATGTCAACTTGTCTAAATATTCTTTGAATGAGCAGCATCTCACACTTTTGAATAAGGGTTTAACATTCATTCCTTCCCTCTCGTCAGAGCTAAGTGAATTTTCGGTGGAAGCTAGATGCTTTGGCAGGAATATATCTTTGAGAAATATTTTTGGAAACCAGAATATGGCTTCCTGTTCGTATACAAAAAAGCCTAGTACCTTTATTCCAGTCAACCTTCCAGCAGTTGAACTTTTTATTAAACTATGTGAAGGGGAAGTGGAGAAGTTAAGACAGGATTGTTCAGGGGCATCACACTTTTATAATATAACTAAATTAGAGAAAGAAGCCATGTTAGACTTACAAAGAAATCAGAATTTAGTTATTAAACCCTTGGATAAAGGAGGTGCTGTTGTGGTACTTGATGCCAGCTGTTATTATGATTCCATGTTGAGTTTGTTACAAGATGAGAGGACTTATCAGAAAATCAGTAGAGCTGAATGAAATATAAAAATTGCTAGAGTGAAGGATGACTTATATCATATGGTAATGCAAGGCAGAATCAACAGAGTTATTTGAATTTTTTGAAACATCACATCCCACTATACCATCTATAAGTGGATTACCTAAAATCCACAAGGACATTGTTAACCCTCCCTTATGCCCCATAGTGTCAGGGAGAGGATGGGTGACTGAAGCCCTGTCTATGTATGTGGAGAAATTACGAATTCCCCTGTCAGCAATACCCACAGTCCTTAAAGATACCAACATGTTGTAGGAACAGCTGAGGATGGTTGATCTGAATGAATATTCTGATTTACAATTAGTAACTCTAGATATATACAGTCTCGTCACCTTCATTCCAAATGACATTGGGATTGATGCTGTGCGGAATTACATCAGTACGCAAGCTTGCAACCTCGAAGTAGACCTCATCTGTACTTTTCTTGAGATGGTACTAGAAACCAATATTTTCAACTATGGAAAAAATTATTATCGGCAATGGTGGGCAGTGGCAGTGGGAACACCATGTGCTAACAGTTACTCCAATTTGGTCTTAGCTGAATGGGAGAGAGAGAAAGTCCTCACACATTCAATTCTGTGGTTTAAGAATTTAGTGTATAATGCACGTTTTGTGGATGATATTATACTCATTTGGCGTGGACATGAAGATCAGATATCATCCTTTGTATCTTATTTGTATGCTACCACTTCTCTTTTATGAAGTTTACTGTTCAATCTTCGGATATAAGTGTTGATTTCATGGATGTGACCCTCTTTTTGGATAATCAGAAAGAGATTGGAACTAGGATACATAGAAAAGATACATGGAAAAATTATTATCTTCACAAGAGTAGCATGCATCCTAGACATGTCTCAAGGAACATCATGAAAAATGAAGTTACCCGAATATCTAGACTTTGCACTAAGGAGTCAGATTGTGAGACAGAAGTTTCGTTCCTACAAAGTAACCTCAGTAGCAGAGGCTGCTCGGGGAAAGATATACGTATGTGGGCAGAAGACTTTACTTCTCTTAGGAAGAACGAAGGAGCCCCACTATTGCACAAGTTGAGCCACACCTCACATACAAGAACAGCTAAAGTTACTAGCAAAGGCACCATGAGCTTCAGTCTGACATATACTAATGATCATCAGGAAGTACGTGACATTATTAAAAAGTTCTGGTCTATCTTGATTCAAGATACTTGAATTCAAGAACAGACTTCTTAATAGAGGATATAATGAAGCAGAAATAGAAAGAGGTCTATCAGACCTTGACAATATTAGAGAAGGTAGAGCTGCCCCATATTATTCTAGTAAAGTAACATCAACTAGCGTAATAAGGAATGAATCTCCTAACATCAAACTTCCCATGTTTTATCCTAATGATAATGGGGCTATATTTGACATTATTAATAATCATTGGAAAATACTCACCACCAACATTGACCTTAAGAACATTGTTGGTGAAAGACCAGTATTTCGATTTAAGAATAAACCTAATTTAAAAAGGATATTATGTCAGTCTGTATATAAAAACCTTCACAGAGGGAGAATGGGTGCAATGACATGTGGAAAATGTAATTTCTGTGGGTTTATAGATACCAGTGATAATTTAATTCACCCAGATACTGGTAGAGAATTTAAATTCAACATAACTGTGAGTTGTGACACCCAGCATGTAGTTTATCTGGCAGTGTGTAATACATGTTCAGCATTCTACATTGGGAAAACTAATAGGACATTTCGGACTAGAATTAGAGAACATCTATATACTATTAGAATTAGCCATATTAACAATGCCCTAGTCAAACATGTAATGGCCCTAGGTGATAACCATACATTTAGTTTTATGGTTATAGATGTAGTTACACCCATGATTAGACAAGGAGACATTAGAAATGGCACTGAGAAGAAGGAGATCAACTGGATTTTAAGGCTTAGAGCCAATAGAGGTAGGGGACTTAATGAGAGAGCTTCCCTTCAACCTGTATTGAAATCATGTAGACTAAAGGTTTAATAATTATTTCACCTTGATAGATCAGGTTTTTATCCTTTCTCCATGTTCATAATTACTATTTATGTGAGGTATTAATTCCAGTGACATTACATATATCATATCCTATTTTTTAATCTGGGTCCGCCCCGTTTTTGGTACGATGAATATAAATTTTAACATAAATATGTGTTTTATTTATGTATTTTATATGTTATGTTTATAATATCAGCTTTATTTAATTATTTATTAATGAATTATTTTCCAATTAGTCCATTACATCATGGTTTTAGAATGGTTATATAAGGACTGAGTTCTGGGAAGGGTGTTTCTTGGTCTGATGAAGCGATTGTGAAAGCGCTTACCTGTGCACACCATTAAAGTTTGGAAATTTACTGTATCAGCTACAGCTTCTGCTTTATTGTTGCATGATTGCCTCTGCCGCTATTTTGCTGTATACTACGTTCATTTATTTCTTCGTGTGGAGAGGCATTTCCTTCACTGAGTGTATTCTACTCGTTTTATTATTTCATTATATACTTGAATACTGCCTGTCCTTTTATAAAGGTAAACAGATAGATGGCTACATGATCAGATTAGGGAACATATTTATAATATAAATAATGAAATAAGTAAGAATGCACTAGCCAAACATGTCATACAACATGGCCTTTCCTGTAGCCTTTCATTTTTGGCAATGCTAGTAATCAAGCCCAAGGAATGTGGAGGTGATATCAGGAATATGTCAGAGACCTCAGAAATTAATTGGATTATCAGAATGACAGCCAACAGAGGTAGTAAAATAAATGATAACATTTACATAAAACCTATTCTTAAATCTAAGTATGATTACAGATAGTGCTCTTATAAGAATTTTAATATGCTGTTTTTTATATGCATATTATATTTTCATTCTTTATTTTTTCATTATGATACCATTTTTAACATTATATTGCTGTGTTTTTAATATTATATCGTTAATTGAATGCTTAATTGATTGTGTTCTTTTACTGGTTGGGTGTGATATAAATAGTAAATGGGCTAAGTGTTTTAGTCTCTGATGAAGCAGTATCTGAAACTGCGAAAGCGCTTACAATAAAGTTTTGAACTATTCTGAGATTTTAATTTTATGTTGCCAGCTTCTGCTTTCGTTTGGTTCACTTTATTTTTTGTATTTGGATTTTATATTATCTTATTTTAAGTGAACCATTTATCTTGTCTGCTAACTATAGTTCTTAGCTTTGCAATATTTTAAAATTGTTTCCGATTGTACCTGCTTCTGTCAGCAGTTGTCCTTGATTCTGTTGTTATGCCTCTTTAACTGGTTGTGAGGTATGCTGAGTGACATTTCATTCATGTTGAAGTAAATCATTTTGAAAATTTGCACAGCATGTACATACCCCCAAGTGTATATACCATTCTTGCTAAATTCCCTCTCCAGTAGGCATGTTTATATCACAACCATTCATTTCCACCGACATGTAACCTTGTGTGATAGTCACATATATACTATCATGTGTAATGATATATCTCACACAGGGAGTATAAACAGCAGTAAGTACTGTTCTGTCTGCATACGTGCTTAATGTTATACTACTGACTTGTCTTAGAAGTGCACATGCCTTGACATAGCCTATCTGGGGTACATTGCCATATTTTACATGCCCTCATCCTCTTTCTTCATCCCTATCATTCATGTCTGTGCCCATTTTAATCTGCGCACTTTCCCTGTCTACTGTATTTAAGTTTCATTGCATTTGCCCTTGCTTTCATCCCACCTTCTATCATTTCAGTTTGAAGATACTTGTTGAAGTGTACATTGCAATGAGTACACTTTTCTGTAATGTGTTAATACTGCAGTTATTGCATTATTGTGGCTGACTACGCAATCTCGCATGGCAGGTTTGCCCGTAGACAAACTTGTCTGCATATTCTATCCTTTTTTCTTGCTGCTCTGCATAATTTCCTGGCCAGCAACAGTGCTGCTAGCCATGAAAGCTCAATTGTATCAGTGTAAGTACGACGCACAGCTTGCATATGCGGTTAGCTATACTGCTCATCACGGAAACACATAAACTCTGTTTAGGCTTCATGCAAAGTCTACATGGAGTTTAGTGAATCCCCGGGTATATGTGTAGAAGAAGTCCCAAAAAGGGGTCCTATCTGTCTGCCTTGGCTGACTGCTTCACTGGAGAAGTCTCACACATGCATCTGCATGAGATGGTAAGAAAATACTGAAGATTTTCAGCGTTCTTTGGAGGGGCATTAAAGGCTGCCTGCAATGTTACTGATTTTATACAATCAGTTTTTGAAAAGCAGATACATTGCATAGAGATCCACATGCAAATTAATTCCTCTTTTACATCTTACAGCTGATCCTGCTGCAATTACTGCTATGGCTCAAGCAGGGAAAAACACATTGCCTGCTCCAATCCATTTCCTGGGGTTAAGAAGGGGAGGTGGTTGGGCAGACAAGGAAAGTGGCATTTTTATTCTGCCACATTAGCCTTCAGAATCCTGAAATAATATAGCTATAGCTGGAAGTTCATTTGACGTGTAAATAAGATTGTATGTAACATGTCTCAAGTTTCTAAACATGGCTTAAAGAGTGTGTATGATTGTGCTAATACTGCTTACAGGGCTTCTGTTCCAGCTACTGTTCTGAGATTTGTTTGGGTAAATAGCTCACACTTTTCAGATGACTTACAATCAGAAAGTTTGAATTCTCTTCTAGACTCAGAAGTTTTTTTTTTTTGAATTTATGCTACACTGATACTCAAACAATGGGATGACAGAGGTAAATTAATGCAAGGAGTTTCTAGGATTTTTCAGGTCCCACAATTCTTCATTTCCTAAACATCTACCTCTTTCAAAGGACAAAATAAGCAAAACATGCAGCCTAATAACAAGCAGGAACTCAATAGAAAATTATGGGGGGGGGTAGCAACTCTAAACCCCAATAACTGGGGAATTTCCCAATGCACCATCTTCAGAATGACTATGCCTGACACCTGGTCACCTTTCCACCTTTTGTTACCCCTATTCGCCTTCCACTTTCAAGTCAAATGTCCCTCAGTGCTCAATCTTGGTGTCAGAAAATTTCAGACAGATGGGTTTTAATGGAGATTCAAGAAAATAACAGCTGGCAATTGATAGACTCTTCTCCTCTCTTCAGTGGGGGGTTCCCCTTCACCCTCCAAACCAAAAAGACTTGTTTCCTTACGTGCTCCAATACATGCTAGAAACAGGTGCCATAGAACAGGTTCTTGCAAAACACTTATGAAGGGGCTTTTATTCCAGAATGTTTATGGTCCAAAAAAGAAATACTCATGGAGACAAGTTTTGGATTTCTCCTTCCTCAATCACTATGTGAAAGTTCTAAAATTCAGGATGTTAGCACCCCAGTCAGTTTTAGCTCTTTTTCAGTGTCACTGTGTTTTTGATAACTTTAGAACTCAAGGATATTTACCATTATATCCCAATAGTATAGAAATAGAGGAAGTTCTTAAGATTTTGTGTATATGAGTCACACCTTCAGTTCTCTGTATTACCTTGGGGCTGTCTACTGCACCGTGTGTTTACCTAGTGCCGAGCCCCTGTGCTGCCTCACTGCAGGCTACCAGGTATCCACATATTACTTATTTAGATTACTTAATCATTTTCTAAAATTATTTGCAAGAGTCCATAACAAAAGGTTCATCCTTCCTAACCCAACTGGGTTTAAAAATAGGCATGTAGAAGTAATTCCTGACTCCATAAAACAGGACAGTGTTTTTGAAGAGGCCTTATAGACACTCTAAATGCAAAAAGTCTTTTTACCTCAAGACAAAGTAGAACTTTATCAGGAAATATTCCTGAACTTTTTTTGTCTGACTCAGGCTACAGCCAGAGAATTCCTCAGATTTCTAGGCTTTATGGCATCTATAGTCCTTAGGCTCCACATGAAAAAGATTCAGTGGTTCCTAAAAAAAAAAAAAAAAAAAAAAAGCATGTGGACCCAGCATCTTTCCAAATCCCAGGGTTGGAATCTATAAGGCTACATCTTCAGTGGTGGGGGGATCAGATGGCTTAAAATCCAGGACTCTCTTTCTATCTTCATACCCAGAAACAATTGGTCTGCAAAGACTCCTCAGATTTTGCTTGGGGGAGTAAAACTGAAAGGTCTGTGGAACAACTCAGACAGAAAAAAGCTCATCAATTTTAAAGAAATGCTGGCCATATCTCAAGCTGTAAAAGCTTTACATCATCTTTAGCAACCAGGATCTCTTCGGGTGATTACATCACAAAAGTGATATAATACGTAAACAAAGGGGTACCAAGTCAAAATAACTATGCCACTTGGCAATGATGGGCTGGGAGTTTGCTCTTCAACTCTCCCTAACTATTTAGGTCTCTTACATAGCATCAGAACAAAACATAGAGTCAGATGTACTTAGCAGATTGTGGGCAGAGCCTTACAAGTGGAAACTCAGTTCAGGGGTATTCCTGGAATTGAACCAGATATGGGGAACACCTCAAGTAGATCTGTTCACTTCCTTTCAATGCAGATAACTAGACAAATTCTGTTCCTGGAATCCTTGCAAACAAGCTTGGAGAGCAGATAAGCTCTCATTCACATGGCTGGGGATGTTCCTATATATTTTTCCACCCTTTCCACTGATTTCTAAGATACTTCTTAAAATACAGAAACAAATACCAAAATATCACTGTGGTGAATCCTTGGCTCAGACAATATTAGTTTTCACAGCTTATGGATTTAGCTGGGGAGAATTTCAACAAACATCCACACAGATTGAATCTACTCACACAGGACAATAAATTTGATACTCCCTGACATCAAGGAACTATAACAGACTGCCTAGATGATTCATTTTTTTAACACCTTAAATGAATTTTCCCTTTAGATGTAGGTAAACATACATTTATATAAAAATATCAAACCATTTCAACATGTTCACAATTACAAACATTATACATCAAAAGCATTCTTTTATACAATTATCATCAATCCAACATTATATAAATTGATCAATTCCTGTCTTACCTTAAACCTCACTCCTCTTCCAAAACAGTATTCTGTATGCATTGTTCCCTCAAATTCCATTTTTTGGATGCAATTTGCCCTTAACCTTTTCTAAAGATCCCACCTCTGGTTCTTTTATCAGTTACAATATTCACTACTTTAGATGCAATCAGTTTATACTTTGATTTACATTTTCTAGTAATTGCTTTTTTAGGCAGCCACCAGAATCAATCTTAACAAGGCATTATATGTCTAGGCAATTCAGATCCTGTGTCCAAACTAAAAAAAAAACATAATTTCCTTAGTTGCACTCTTTTGCTCACCCAATATTTCTGACAGTGTACTCTGTAGTGAATTTTTAAAATCTGTCAGTTCATTACATTTCTAAAGTATATGTTTCTAGTTACCTCTTTCTTCCCCATCACACTTCCATTTGCCATATACCTGGGGAAAAATTATTTGGCGTCTTCTTGGGGTATAAAAATGCCTATGCAAACACCTCCAAGGTAAATTCTTAAATCTTCTAGACTGTTGCATATTTGGCAGCCATACATATGTCCCTCCATTGATTCCTTATGAATTGTTTAACAACCAGTTTTGCTTCCCAGTCTTTTCTAACCTCCTCTGATTGATTCCAATTGTTATCATGCAATATTGTATATGGCCTACTAATTCTGTCTTTTTAACAGCAGCTTCTGTTCTAGATTCAGCTAAATACTTTACAAGAGCAAGTCTTTCACTTAGGATTCTACCATTCTATTCTTATTACCTATAGTCAGATATCAATCCCCTAAAAGGAGGTTAATCTCTAGCCTGCAGTCCAAATGTCTTCTTGGCCTCTTCGCATTATCTTACCTTTCCCGTTCTAGTTATTTACTGGTAACATTTTGGTTCCTTTGCCAGTTTTTTCACTAATTCTCAGCCCCTTATTCATTATTTTCTGTAAAACTAATTGCAGCCATCTCTATCAGCAGAATCACTTTTCTCCATTCTCATGTTAGCTTAGTTGTTAGAATGTTTTTTCTAAGAACTTTATGAATATAATATTCTGTATGACTGTTGTTATTCTCCTTAAGGATCTGCATCTAAAATCCAACTCTCTCCTTATTTTTTGAATTTCTTCCCTGTTTATCGGCATCCCTTTCCACTTTGAATTATAGCTTTCTGCTTGTGTTATGTATATATATATATATATATATATATATATATATATATATATATATATAAGCCTTAGCCATGTAGCTCTAAAATATCCCTTTAAATCAGGTAATTCTAAACCAGCTTGTTCTACTGGAAGGATCAACATATCCCACTTGACCCTTGCATTCTACCCTCCCAGAAAAAATCCTTCGGCTCTTTGTAAATTACTGTCTCCAGCGTCTCCTCTGGTATATTAAAATATGCCTCACCTGTATATAAAACTAAAGGGACTAAAATATTTTCACTGCTTGTATCCTGCTATCCATATCCATAAACAAGAGCTTCCAGTTTCTCAGTTTTTGTATTATCTTTTGTTTAGTCTCTTCTCACATATCCTTAGCTACCATAACATAATCCTTTTTAACCCATACTCCTAAATACTTATTTTATCGTGTTGCCATAAATATGGGTATCGCTGAACCAATTCATGCATGGGTACATAGTTTACAGCTATAGCTTTTGTTTTATCTTCATTCATTTTATATCCTGAAAGATTTGAAACTGTCTCAGAATGCTCCACAACACTGAGATGTCATTTTCTGGTTTTATCAGGTAGAAAATAATAGTGTTTGCAAATAAAGCCAACTTTTCCTGATTACCATACCAATTATAACCTGAATTTCTAAGTCCCTTATTTTCTTATAGGTTCATAAGTGTTTACTAGGCTAATGACCACAAGGACCTTTTTAAGTCTAGCAATGAATCCCAAATCTCTGGCAAGTGCTGGTACACTTGATAAGTGTATGGAGGGGGCTTGGAAGATGAAATATTTACAAGCAGGGGCCTGGGAGGTGAACCATTTACAGGTTGCTTGTGTCCATTAGAGACATAGGTGCCAAACCAGGGATGAATTTCCTGTTCCCCATCCAATTGTCCAAGTTACACTTAATTGGTTTAGGGAGGAACTCTGCTTCACGTGTTTGGGGAACCTGTTCCAGAGAATGGGTCTCTGGCATACATACCTGTTTCTCCAGCATTACCTATTTATATGACAGGCAAGGTTTAAATATTTAGAACAGGTAACTCTGGTGCTGGTTGTTTTGCCAATTGAGATCCATCAGGGTGGGGTCTGACAATGTCTTGTATGCCAAGCATAGATCTCCCCTCAACAACCTGTAGGAGACAGACAACAGGGACAGGGCCTTGAGGCAGTCTGCTTAGGAGATGTTACTTATGCCCTGTATCCTTTTAGTGAAGCTATCCATGTATTCTGCACTGATAACATCAATAAAAAGACAAAATATGTATGTCCACAACTAGTGTGGTTTGCCTTTATTGGCATGAATGTAACCATAAAGGCTAAAAGTAAAAATTCTTCAAGGACCATGTAGTGGAAATACTTGATGTCCTTAAGGGTTCATTTGTATATATCTTTGTCAATGGTTCTAAATATAACACAAATAACAAAGGGGAAAGAAAACACCCCTGCCTTGTTCCTCTACTCTGACACAACTTATCAGGGAGGATCCCTCCCACTTTAATTTTTGCCTCCGATACCTCATATATCATCCCAATTAAGTTTATTATTGTATCTGGGAATGCAAATGCCTCCATTGTCCTACAAATAAAATCCCAGCATACTCTGTCAAATGGTTTCTCTGCATCAAGGCACACTAACATCAGTGGTATTTTTTTACATTCTGCTTCCCTTTAGATCATCATTGTTCTATTAATCTTGTCAAATTTTTGCTTCCCCTCCACAAAACCACATTGATCCATATCTATCAGTTTTGGCAATAACTTTGCCATTTGCTTAGCTATTGTAGACATAAACACTTATAATTATGATTTAAAATTTAAATGGTCCTAAATGAAGAAGTGTCTGATGTTCTTTTAGCATCATTAGGTATTACAGCTACCACAGCTTCCTTCTAGTTTAGCAGTGCTTCCTCTCCTTTTAGAATACTGTTAAACAAAACCTTCCAGATCTTTATCAATTTCTTCCCTCCTAGATTCCAAGCTTTCACAAGAGTACTATCTATTCCTGGAGACTTTCCTGCAGATTGATTATACGCCACCATTTTTATCTATCGTAACTGTTGAGCCTCACCTACCGCTAACACTGGCATACATAAGTCTTCCACAAATATTTTCATTTGTGTTTTTTATTCATTTCCACATGAGACAGTTTTATATGTATTTTTATAAAATGTCTGAAATAAATGTAATACCTCTACAGGATCTCTGCTTATTTTTCTTGTTATAGGCTCCTTAAGTTTAGCAACAACTATTTCTACTTTCGCTGCCTAAGTCACTGTATATAAAGTTTTTGTATTCTGGTTTTTGTATTATCAAGAAACAGTTGCTTAACAGCAATCTTTTTAAACTCATGCATATTATCCACCTAATCTCTTATTTTTTCTTTAGTACTTTGTATTTGTGTCTATTCTTGTTCTGTGAGATCCCCCTTCTTCCATCCCTCTTCTTTTGCAGTACTTTAACCTGGTTCATTACTTCTAAATAATTATTGTTACTTCTTAGCCATATATTTTTTCTTTTATTTCTACCCTGTTTTTGGACTCCATTTTTATTTTATCCCACTCAGTATCTACGTCTTATGAAGAAAGTTATATCTTTCCTAATAACTCTTGAATAATATCCAATACCCATTCCTTAAATTCCTCTTTTTTTAACAGATAAGAGAGGAAGTGCCAGTGTCTCATCTGTACTACATTACCATGCATTTTTATCATAATGGTTAATGGTGCATGATCTGAAATAATTATCAGATGTGTGTCAAAGCTTTCAATTAAATGCACATGTTCCTGTTAAATATAATTTCTGTCTAGCCTTGCCATTTATTGTACCTTTGGGGAATACTGTGTAAATTCTTTCAGAATTGCTACTACTGAATTCACATCTTCCATACCAAATGCTTTCATAAATGTATTCAGAAATTGGTCCTCTTTTGTTATATTTTCCCTTCTAGGTCCCCCAGCTACATCCTCACTTTTGCAAATTAAGTTCCACTCCATATCTGTAAACAATATTCTCTGCTGAAAGTTGATTATTTATCCCAAATTTTTCTTAAGCTCCATAATAGCAGTTTTAGGTGGAATATAAATACATGCTAGAGCAATCCTCCTCCATTGCCCGTAGCCCTCTACTAATGCAAAGCTACCATTACTGTCTTTTTTCCCCTTTCTATCCTTATTAGAGCTCCTCTAAGAATTTGTATTCAGTACTAACCTTTCTCTTTGTTCCAGATACTCTATTGAATATCCTTCTGAAATCCTTTCTTTATCAAAGTCACATTTTATCTTTCTAAGTGTGTCTCCTCTAGCATTGCTATTTGCACTCTGCATTTCTTAATGCAATTCAATACTCTTTCCTTTTTGCTACACCTGTCAGGTCATTAACACTCCAAAATAATATGTCCAGTGTAGCTAATATGATAAGAAGTTATTATTCCCACCTGCTATATATGACAGCTTTTTTAAAATGTCTAGCTCCAGTTTTTGAGTTACATGTACCCACTAATATTTGGCATGATAGTTTCTTGTGAACCCCATTTAAATCTATGTCACATTTTACAAGACTTTTTGTTTTCATGAAAATCAACAAACAAAAATAAAACAGACACACCTGACAGGACCTCCCTAATTTATGAACTTAAAACAAACATACAAATCTATGTACATATTCAAATAATGAAGTTTAACCTTCTGATAGGAACAATTGTCCCAAATTAACAATTGCACACATAGGCAAAACCTGACCTAAAATTGAGGTTATCCATGAGAAGATGCATATTACAGACTGTGCTCCTACATACATTAAATGGAGTCTGTTCTTGTACTACTTTTATTCTCCACCCAGAAGTCAAAACGGTTTGTATGTTTTCCAAAAACATTGACTTTTAGCCTTAAGAAAATGTGAAGTGACTATATTTAAATAAAACTCAATTATACACTATTCTAGTAAATGCATTACATTATTTAGTTACCAAAAATGTTGCTAACTCTTATTCACATCTAATAAATTTGGACTTTATTCTGTACTGAACTGCTTGTCCTTATACCTTTTAATTTAACATTTCCCTTAGTAAACAATGTCCAGACATCTCAATTTATTGCTTTCACCTTTAATTAACTTGTTTCCATGGAAACATAAGATCAAAATGCAGAGCTGCCCTTAGCTATAGATTTCTCAACTGGCACTGGACAATTATTTGGTTAATGAAAACTATTTATTACATTGTGGTCTCACATTTTTTAAATCCAAGTTGCAGTCACAAAACAGTTTCATTAGATTACGCCTAGGGCATTAATCCAGACCTCCACACATGCAAAAAGTAATAGAAAACATTTCAATTCTACATATTTTATAATCTGTGCACTTTTACACCCCATCCCCCACCCCAACAGCGCAATATTCAGGATTACAATGTGTTGAATTAAATATGTTTTTGTCAAGGCTTTCTTCTTTTTTTGTACTGTAATGCATGCGTTTCTTAAAACTAAAGAAGACAGAAAAAGGCACGTCTACTTTAAAATCTTTATTCGATACAGAAATCACTGAAAATACTTTACTATACAGCATTCAATTTATATCATAATATGTTTTCTACAAATACTATAAAGAACAAAACATGTTTAACTTACAATTGATTTTTCTTTCTCCCAATTTTCCTTTTAATGTTCTTCCAAACATATGCCTGTCAGTCCCCCAACAAGTTTACCAAAGTCAACATAAATCTAATCTTTCTCAAACACTTTTTTGTAAAGCTATATTTTACAAATGGGATTTATGCTATTTAGTCTCATATTTATTCACAAATTCAATGTTGCTGGTCTTCTTCCTGTTCATCTCCATCTTCCAACCCCAGACTCCAGTTCAAGTACAAGGTATTCTTGATTCCTCTAGTCAACGACTGTGCTTTTTTCTGTCTCTCAAGCATATTACTTTGGAAAACTGGAAAAGGTTTCACTGGTAAAGTCTGTTTATGAGCCTTACCATCAGAAGAATGAGAATCAGAGTCCCCTTCTGTTTGGTGTCTCACCCCTTGTTGAACACACTTTTGTATTTCCCCCTCAGTCTGCTCTGCATTAAAAATTACTTTGATACTCCCGATACAGCAGCATGAATCTTACACTTGGCATTCCCTGATTGCTGGGATAAATTTGCTTTTCCTACTTGGTGTACCATGAATAATCATTTTCCACAAACACTCTACTGTCTCCAGTTTTTAACATTTTGTCCTTCTGCCATGATTTTGTCAGGATCATCTCTTTCTGCTGGTATTATTTCATTTTTTACTAATACAGATCTTGGCCGCTTTCTCATGACTAAGTTAGGAGCATGCACATGATGTGCCCTTTCAGTTATCAAATTCTGCTGTGGAATACCAGTCCAGTCACTTATTTGTGCTTTCATAAAATTAATACAGTCTTCTCCTTCCAGTTTCTCTCGTACAGCAGACAATCTCAGGTTCTCTCTGCATGCACTGTCCTCTAACTACCATTTTTGAAACAGCTCTTTATGAGAAGTCTTGTACTCAGTGAGCCTTTTCCTCATCTTGACCTCTGATTTTTTGCAGTTTTGTCAGTTCATCTGAACAGCTGTTTAAAGCTTCTTCCATTTTTTCCAGCCTTTTGTTACTTGCACTCCATCAGTGTTTCATTTATTTTAATCAAATCTGAGCACATTTGACTTATTTTCTTCCTGCAAACTACTGGAAGATATCTCTTGGACCAAAGCTGGAGCTTGAACTGCTTTTTACTGAACATATGCAGGATTCTTCCCAGTCAGTGGTTTCTCTTCACTATTTCTAGTTGATTTTCTTTCAGTCTCTTTAAGTTTCTTCTTTGCTGGCATCCAGGTATTATACTTACTAGCCAGTAATTGAATTTTACTAAAATAAGCAGAATTACTATAACACTGGGAGATATTAAATGAAGCTGCTGATCTTGGAAAATTGGATAATTCCATTTTGATACCTTTTAGGCACTTTTTTTCATGAGGACATGCAGTATGTACTAAAGGAGCAAGAAAGCCTGCTACTAAAAAGTCATATGTTGGCAAATGAAATAGATTTTCTAATTAGTGCCTAGCCAATAACCAAGGTCCATCTAATGGCCCATGGATTTTCCTCTTTCTTTACTGTTTGTTGTCAAACAATTTACAAAAGAGATATTACATATCTCACCCCTCACAAACATATACTTCCATCCTGTAATCTCAATTTTGTACTGGAACAACTGACTTTATCACCTTTTAAACCTATGTCTTTGACTGAACTGAAGGTTCATGACTTAAAAAAAAACTGTTTTGCTTGCTGCTTTGATATCTTCAAAATAAGTATCTGAGTTGCAAGCTCTTTTAGTGGGAGAACCCCATCTGTTTTTCTACAGAGATAGTGTAACTCTGCGTACTAACCCCATATTCATGCCTAATGGTTTTAGTACTGGTTGTCCCAGCATTAGTTACCCTTTTTATTTCTCCTTTGAGACAAGAAAGCCTTGAACATTTTTAGTCACTCTGAGAGTGACTATCAGAGTTCACTTTTGGTTTAAACCATTGGTCTCTCTTTTTTTTATTCAGTGCCAGACAACAAGTGAGAACAGATTCTGCATACCTTGGATGTGCACCACATCTCATATTACCTTGACAAAACAAGTCCTTCAGGAAAGCTGAACAACTATTTATGTCCTATACAAGGGTTAAGAAAGGTCATCCTGACATTAAATAGACTATTTCTAGATGGCTGCCTCTCTTGTTGCACTTTTGTTACTCCCATCATGAAGAAACCCATTTCTGGCAGGGTTAGGGCCCTTTCTACTATAACCTTTGCTACCTCTATGGCATATTGGGAAGGTTTGGACTCTTGAAACATTCTCAACACATCTACTTGGTTCTCCATCCATACATTTATAAAGCAGTACCAGCTGGATTTCTTCTCTAGGTCTAGGGCAAGCTTTGTAAAGATGAACATTGTACAGTTTTATAAGCTGCACTTACCCATAACAGTAGATGTTTGAATTTTTCACTGCTGCTGTAGCCACACTCACCCACCATCCCTACTGTTGTAAATAACTGCTGTGGGTTATAACTTTTATTGATGAGATTGCTGGTCCTTGTTGTGGTTAGTCTTTCATTGGTTTCAATTATTGTTGTTGTCTCAGCATTAATTCCTCTTTTTTTCTCTCTCTCTTTTGAGGAAAGAACATTGTTGAGAACTTCTGTCACTCTGGCTGCTTTTCTTGAATTTTTCACTGCTGCTGTAGCCACACTCACCCACCATCCTTACTGTTGTATATAGCTGCTGTGGGTTATAACTTTTATTGATGAGATTGCTGGTCCTTGTTATGGTTAGTCTTTCATTGGTTTCAATTATTTTTGTTGTCTCAGCATTAATTCCTCTTTTTTTCTCTCTCTCTTTTGAGGAAAGAACATTGTTGAGAATTTCGGTCACTCTGGCTGCTTTTCTACTTCCTTCCAAAGCAGAATAGCCTATAGACAGTCAAAGTGACTGTATCACAGGATTAGAGATTTGGGAAGCTGGGTGGGTACTGTATCTCTGGCAGAGTATATTCCTTAGGCTATTGGAGTAGTAAAGAATTCAAACATCTACTGTAATGTGTTATGGGTAAGTGCAACTTACACAGCTGTACTACATCAGAAAGTTTAAATAAAATGTCTACTGCTAGATAAGAATCTACCTATAACTGCTTCACAGCTCTGCTATTAGATATTTGTCATAAAGGACATTAAATAAGGATTCCCTACCTTTATGAAAATATTTTGTCAGAATAGAATATCTGTAACTCCCTTTAGACACCACTGCATGAGATGCAACAGTATGTACTTAGCTTTACTCATTAGATAGTGTGTTAGGCTAAGAATCTATCTCTTAGGCAGTTCCATGTCAATTGTTAACTTTTTGTATTTGTGTAATGATATACAATGGGGGTATTCAGAAATGTAGCACTAAGGGCTGCAAGGAGGTTTGTATTTCAAAAGTTGCACAGAGTGTGGCTAGATTTGCATCTCAAAACACATGCTTTTGTACTTGTGTGAATACACGATGTTGAGATGTCGATCTGTTGACTTTAATTACAGTCCATGAAACTAGTGAAAAAAAATACCAATTCATGGTACTTAGTGCAAATTGTTTTTGATGCCCCCATAGGTTCCCATGTTTTTCCAAAGCTGCATGAGTAGTAGAGAATTCACTTAGCTCAAGGAAAATGCTAATCTGCACCTAGAAAGTGAAAATAATACCCTCCCCATTCCTGAGTAGTACAACCCTGCATGCTACAGGGTCTTTCTCTTCCCATAGCTGCTTAAAAAGAGCATTTTTACAGCTTCAGAGTTGCAGTGCTCATAAATCATCAACATATGGTGACTATGTGTGTGAATATGTGGCATGTAGATTAATTTGATAGCCACAATCCTTGCTATGAGGAATAGCTACAAGGCTGACATTGACCTTAACAGCTGGTTAATCTATTTAAATGTTTCTAAATATTTCCTTATCATTTGCCACTTTACTGCCTCTGGGGATTATTTTATTTCAACATCCAAATAAATGCTCTGATAAAATTCTAGACATTATGGAATAGATTTACTTGGGTGTTCCAAAATAAAAAGTTTGATTTGTAACAACGCCTGGCAGTTTGTACAGGAGGTCAAGGCTGTGAACTATTAATGCACTACATCCTGTAACCAAAGGCTACAGAGGCTGATTCCTTCCTCCTCTATTTGCCCTCTCTGAGCAAGGCACTTATCCAGACAGTAATCCCAGGCTGTTACTGAAAACTGACACCTGTGTCTAGTGGGCTTACTTAAGAAATGTATAAAAAATGCAGACTGGAAGCCACTGAAAATTCATTGACTAAAGCTCAACACACTACTGTGTTTGCTGTATAGGGAAAAATACAGTTTTTTGTATAATAGCACTGTTGTGATTATTACAGTAATGGAAGAAACTTCTTGGAGGAGTTTAGTTTTATATAGTTTTATATTTGGAGGGCCTACAAGAAGTAGAGTGAGAGATGGAGAAACATGACTATTGATCTGCCATCATTACAGGTTCTGAAGGAGGGAGATTCTTAAGTTAATAAATGTGCCTTTTCCTTTTTTTCACTGCTCTCACCTTTTCCTTCAATTTGGTCCAAAGTCAGAATCAAAGATGTTTTTCTTATGTATGGCCAGCATATTAAATTTTGCAAAATGTCTGTGAAAGCACCCTGTTAGCCATCCCATTTTGTTGAATTAATGACATTAGTCAGGAGGATCTTAATATTTCATGACTAGTTCTCTCCTATTGTGAAACCCATGAGGATAAGGACAACCAGTTAAGGCAAGCCTACCTTGCTGAAAATCTCTAACAAAGTATTCTTCTTCAATGGAAGACAGAGGCACCACCTCCAGCTGTCTAGTAGCATAATCTACTAACATCAGGATATATTTCTTCCCTGTGGAACTTGGGGTACTCAGAGGCCCCACAATATCCATAGCTACACTCTGACATGGCTCCTCAATCACAGGCAAAGCCATCAAAGGAGCTTTGACCTTATGCCCTGCCTGGCCTACTTTTTGACACTGCTCATAGGTCCTGCAGTACTCTGTTACATTTCTTGCAATCCCAGGCCAATAAAAAGTTCTGCATAATACATCTCTTGGCATGCTTTATGCCCATATGACCTTCATGGACTGTGGCTAGAAGTGCCAGATGGTAGGAACTAGGTCCTACCAAATTCTGTATAACCATATCCTCTATCCCTCCCTCAGGGGTCCACTCTCTATTCAGTAACCTTTTGTTCCAGTATATAGATCCCCCTTTCCTTAAGAATCAGCTGCCTCCTTAGCTACCTTCCTCAAGCCTTGTAATGTAGGGTCTCAGAGCTCAGCATGTATCATCTCAACTTTTTGGACTCTTGCCAGCTCCCATTCCATGGGAAGTCTGGTATCCTCTGACAGTGGTGCCTCACTGTCAGCCTTGGTACTACAACTTACCTCTGCCCTTGCAGTTACTCTGTCCAAGGGAATATCAGTACCTACCAGCAGCTGTGGCTCACCTTCAGGCTCACTGCTACAGGATAGCTCCCTCCATGAAATAACCACCTCACCATCCCTGGCTTCAGGTGAGGTGTCTGTCTGGGTCTCCCTCAGGCTACCAGACCCACATGCCTGTCTCCAAGCCTGCCTGAGTGTAACTGCATTACTCAAGGTACTGCATTATCTAAATCATTCCCTATCAGGACATCTGCATTGATATCCTCAAACACACCTACTTGCTTGCTTCCTTTTCCACCCTCTCAGTCAAGGTGAATCATGGGCAAAGGCATTTGAAATGGGGTCCCTCCTAAAGCACTGACTGAGGTGGACTACCCACCAAGCAAGTACTGTTCCTTTTTAACCCACCTTTTGTTCTCCACCTTATTTCTGTGGACATCTGTATGATACCTGGCCCCACTGGTTACATTTAAAGCATTTAACCCTTGATCCTTGTGGTGTACCTGAACTACTGGCTTCCCCTGTTAATGGTGGACTCTGCTGCGGTGATTTAGGCAGCCCACCATGGGTTCCCTTATATCCATGTACAGCACTGGTTATCCACTTCCTGTGCAGTGATGCAATGCTTGCTAAGTACAGATCTCCTTTTTTTCCCCAGCTCATCTACAGAGTTGCAGTCTCGGTATGCCAACCAGATTCTCATATTCTCAGGCAAAGTGCTAAGGGCTTGTTCCCTCACCAAAAGGACTGCCAGCCTTTTACCCACCTATGAAAATAAGTTCTTAATTCAGCAATATAATCACACACACTTTCACCTGCCTTGAGTCTTTGCTCATGAAACTTTTTTCTGTAAGCTTCAGGTGTTAACTTTAAGCTTCAGGTGTTAACCTTAAGCATTTAAGTAAACATTGCTTTACTCTATCATAGTTCAAGCAATCAATATCAGACAATTTAGAAACAGCAGCTACATCTTTACCATGGAGTGAGGATTTCAGAAATCATACCAAGAACCCTTAGTCAACATTATACTGTTTACATACTGTCTCAAATACATAAATAAAACTATCAAAATTATTACCCTCTGATAATTATGGAAGAAATTTACTGATCTTTATTGCTTCTGTGGTTCATTTATTCCCTTCCTCATTACCTCCATGACCCTGGCGAAGAGTCAACCTCCCTCTCCTGTTGACACTGCCTCTTATTTTCTTTAGCCACCAAACACCACAGTCTCTCAGCTGATTCTAATTCCATCCATTTCTCCTTTTATTCAGCATCCAAATGCTGCAGTCTCTCTGCTGATTCAATTCCAAACATTTAGCCTCCAGTTCAAATCTCTTTAACTCCAGATGGGTTTTTAAGTCCTCTGATGAAAAGGTGAACTGTCCTGTATCTGAGTGCTGAAAATTTCCATCAACAGATTTGTTATCCTCCTGGTTGCTGCTCTGAGCTGCAACTAAGGCTGAAATCATTCCCTCTTTAGCCAGGTTTTCATACACCAGTCCTTTGGCTTTGCACACCTTGGCGAGATGGTTCTTTGTCAACTTGCCATAATCCTCTTCTGACATCTTTGCCTTCTTTCCTTGACTAAACTGAACTAACCAAAACAAATTTAAACAGAACTGTTGTGAAATGAAACTCTGAATGTTTACCTTGTAGCTGCTTGAGACTACCTCCACCTTTAGTGACAACTGCCTACAGGCTACAGAAGTTCAATTAATATCCCATTGATGCCACCAATATGTGACACCCCACTCAGGGCCAGTAATCAAGGAGCCTGAATCCTCACCACTGGCACTCCAGAGGGAAGTTCACTTAAAATAAAAATGGATGCACCCAGAATTTCCAGATGCTGCTCTCTGCATCAAGCACAATTTCTCTTAGAAGCACACAGGGAACACACTTAGCCCGGGGTCTGGGTTTCTCTCTCTGCCTCTCCCCAGGTCCAAAATAAGGATCCCCACTGGTACAGGTGTAGGGTTAAGTCCTCAGCCGAGTGTCCAATCCAAGTCCTCTAGTACCCTCTCTGTGAAACTAGTGCTTCATGTTCCTGCTCCAAGTAACTGACACACACACTCTTTGAGATTTCATTTTTACACACACACACACACACACACACATCTGGGAAAGGGTGGCAGAGATTACCTGCTCTACCAGCTTTGCCCAGACTATAAGGAAAATTCACCGCCACCAGTCAGTTACTATAAGGCTCTTAAAAGGGCATCCAATTATACTGAGTGAAGTTAATATTAATACAAATTGTAATGTTGACCAAACAGCCAGGCTTTAGGCATGGTCACAGTGTCACCAATAGCTATATGTACTCTCAAAGTTTAAAATATTTTATAAAGGACCAGTAACAATAAAAAGTTTAAATATATTTAATAATAAGAGCATGAAAATATAAAATATCTATTTACAGTAATTACCAGAGTTTCAGCTACAGGAAATATTAAAATAACACAGATGAATAGATTCACACAGATACAGACAAACAATACTTAACTATTCTCACTATATTTTCCTAACTGATTTGGAGAATTACTATCCCTAGTCACTTACTATAGCAAGGCAAGATAAAGTAGGTGAGGGACCCTTCTATGTCAGGTTCCTAGAAATAGACTGCCCCTGAGACTCCAGTCTCCTCTAATATTAAAACAGTATTTCTGTACAAAATGGCATCACATACATCTGGTCATCTGACTTCTGGCTCCCTTGTAACTCCCTATTGCTAGAAGCTCTCGGGATTTATTACATAGGTGTTAATAATACACACACCGAGAGCTTTGCTAAGATCTGCTGCAGTTCTTGGAAGTCATAAAACAATTTCAAACCTCCTCCATTTCAAAGTAGCAATTAGTTCACTCTAATGACAATGCAGGAAGCTTCCTAGTATAGACATATAGACTTTTTGTATCTGGCTGCATTCAAAACTGTGCGATAACATCTTTATGGCCTAGGCCCAGTAATTTAATTTTCTTACTATTTCTCAAAGTCAGGTGGATTGAGATTAACCTCTTATTTTCAGTATCCTCTGTTACAATATATACATTTAAACAGTTACAATAATGCATGTGCATTTCTTTGCTGCCCAGCAGAGCATACTGTTGATACATTTTTAATGCAGACAGCTTTACAAATACATTTTTCAACAAAAGCATCTGTCCAAATCAGTTTGATATGCAGATGACATCTAATTCTTTACAAAATTCCAGCTTGCTATGCCAGCATTCTAGTGGTTTTGGTGGGATGGATTTTTGTGGAGCATGCATGTCCATTAATTCGGGGACATGGCCTTGTTGTATGTCGCATATGGTCACCTCTGAGCAGGCAGTCACGTGAATAGAGCTGGAGTTTCTTCAAAATCTGGCATCATATGACAGATTTTGGAGTCTTTACATCCTTTTGGTGGTGAGGAACTTTTGGGGTCTCTTGCATTGGTGAGATACATGATCATTGGTCTGATAAGTGAAGAGTACAGGGGAACAATGACCTCACTAGATCTGGATGTGAATCCCTTCATGATCAGGTGGGGCAATGTAGAAGGTCTTTCTAACCACTTTAGTGTGAGTGTCAAAGAAGAGCCACTGTCCAACTGGGTCCCCAGGTCCCCTGATAACTGTCTTCTGTGTAGTGGATTGCCCACCTATAGCAGGGGTTACCTTGGCCTTGGCTCTGGCACCAGCTATCTGTTTCAGTGAGTCCTTCTGGATACCACACCAGTCTTGAGTAGTGTGTGAGTTTTGCTTAGAGAAGTTCTTCTACTCTTTTGTTTGGATATACTCGTGTGGAGCATTTTGTCCCCATGTTTGTGACAATGAGATCTAGTATATTTTCTCTCCTCTCGAACAGTGACTAGCTGTTGTTCCATGGCATTTTGATTATGAGGAAATGTCTCTTTCATGCAGTCCAGGAGAGTGCGTCCAGGTCATTCACAACACATGGACACAATGACTGTGTCATTTTTGTACTTGCTGTGTGACCCTCTCCTTGTTCAGCCTGGTGGTGGGGGGTCAGTGTGTGTCTGACTATGGGTCACCTAAGCAAAGTATTGTGTATGTTACACATCCACTGCCCTACTTCTCCTGGCATTGCTGGCAAGATCTACTACTGTCACAAGCAACATGACTAGTGACACCATCACATTAGAGAAGAAACTCCACTCACTTGGGCATTGTGACACACTGTCACTACACGGTGACTTAGAGATTCATTAGACAATTTAAGGAATTCTAGTGAGTAGTTTTTATAGCCAGAGTATATATAATTGTATTCACATTTTCCACTAATAAAGGGCTTTCTTATATTTCTATAAATTTCCTTGATAACTAATGTTCATAGGTACAACGGTTTGTACTAGGCTATTGACCAACAGGGTCTTTATAAGCCTAGCCATACAACCCAACCCCATTTTGTCACTGAGCACAATGGATACCTATCTTGTGGGGTATGTTATTAATGAGGTAGTTAAGTGTAATATGAGATAATTTTGTCAATGGTGTTTAAAATTCTTTTTTTTCTTGTCCATTCCATCCTTGTCTAGTTAGCTATACAACTGGGCAAATATAGAATTATTTCCTCCATTATATGAATTACTTTGTGATAAAGGGAAATACTGCCAGACATGCTATCTGGAGTTTTGTAAATAACTATATGTAATTTGTGAATATTAATATGATTTATATAAAAGTGTAACAAAAGGAGATACTGTCAGCACAGCTATCTGGAATTTTGTAAATAATTATATCTCATTTGTGAATATCAACACAATTCATATGCTTGTGTTACAAATGTATTAGAACAGTATATTATGTGTATATCAAACTGCTGGTACAGAAATGTGTATTGGAAAGGGTGTGTACAGTGCTGAGCTTAGGGGTATGACTAGAGTGTACCCTGCTGGATTAAAACAGAAATGTATACACACTACTGTAACTGTTTAGATATATACATTTTAACAGTGGAAACTGAAACGCAAGAAGTTAACTTCGGAAGAATAGCTGAAAATTTAAATTACTTTATGACAGCCAGAGACAGGATGTCTATACTAGGGAGCTCTCTGTGTTATCTTGAAAGAGAGACTTGAAATACTGAAACAGGTAACTGCAAAAACAGGAATGCAGGCAAGAGTGGTTGAGGCATGCACACAGTAGTAGTTTCCAAAATTTATTCTTCAGACTTTGCTTCAAACAAATGATAAAAACAATAAAAACAGGGACCATAAAGCACCTTTCGTCTCACCTCTTAGTGAGACTTCATCAGATAGTTGCAACAAGAATGTTTCAAACAGTAAATATAAATTCAGACCATATCAACTTCCTCCAAGCAAAAGATAAAACTGCCCCCAAGGTAAGCAGGAAAGAACAATTAACCCATTGTATGCTTCTTTAAAAATCCAGCTTCTTGTAAAACAAGTATTTATGCAGTAAATATATTTGTATATGCATAAATATAAATATAGCTCATCAGTTCGAAAACACTCTTAAAAGATCTTTTAAAAGTATATTCAAAAATATTTAAAAAACATGCTAACATTAAACCCAATAGTTAAGATAACAGTAAAAAGTGAGAAGTCAAGAATGAAGTGTAAAATTGAAAACAGTATAAAATAAAATACTTCTTGAAAGAGGAACAATTACTAGGCTTGAGATGTGAAAGTGTTTTATTGTTTTGTGACTTCCAGGATCTGCCTCAGATCTAAGAAGGGCCCTTGTTTATGTATTTTCACAGGTAGATGCTAAATGCTGTTGTTTTTGAGCCTGGGAAATTAAGTCAGATGACAAGAAATTATGTCATTCTGCAAGTATCCCAGCAGTAATATTTGGGATATTAGTTTAGGAACTCTGAGAGAGAGAGTGAGCATTTTGTATTTTGTCTTTGACCTGACAAAAACATCCACTCACCACATCTGTCTGCTTGCTCTGTAAGTACGTTAACTAGGGTACAATAATTTCTCTTAGATACAGTCAGGAATATAGTGAAGTATAGCTTAGGTGTTTTCTTTATTTATTTGAGACTGTCCTACAATGTTGTTTTAAATACTTTCTGTGATTTTGAACTATGATGTAACTGATTATTTATTGAGTATTTTCTTATTCTTTTATTATTTATTATTAAATATATTTAAACCTTTCGCTGTGGCTGATATTTGTGAGACATATTTAAGTTCTGAGAATACTTGCATATTTATTTGTTGACACTGTGTAGGCCATTCCTAATAGCCTTGCTGTTGGTCAGACTACTATTTGTATTAAAAGTAACATTACACAGTAAGATGGGCACCCTTTGTTAAGGGCCTTAAAGTAGCTGATAAGAGTGACTGGTGGCAGGTGGCTAGTAAACCTTTGCAAGCCTTTCCTAGCTGTGTATGTGCGTGTGTGTGTGTGTGTGTGTGTGTGTGTGTGTGTGTGTGTGTGTGTGTGTGTGTGTGTGTGTGCATGCATACGTGCATGTGTGTGTGTGTGTGTGTGTGTGTGTGTGTGTGTGTGTGTGTGTGTGTGTGTGTGTGTGTGTGTGTGTGTGTGTGTATGTGTGTGTGTGCATGTGTGTGTAATTCAAACCTCAAAGAGTGAGTGTGTCAGCTACTTGGGCAGGGCTATGAAGTACTGGTTGGACAGAGAGGGTGCTGAAGGTCATGGCTTGGTCACTCAGCTGAGATCTTACCTCTATAGCTGTGCCAGTGGAGAGTCTTATTGGGGATCTGGAGAAAGTGAGAGAAACCAACCCCAGACTGACTGTGTTCTCTGTGTGCTCTTAAGGGAAATTGCATTTCATGCAGTGAGCTGCATCTGGAAATACTGTATGTGTATATGTCATCCTCCCAGTGTACATCCCCCACTGTTTCCAGTGGTGAAGACTGAGGCTCCATAATTACTGGGCCAGTGTTGGGGTGTTCATTCTTCATCATTTTATTTTCTATAACAGAATTTGCCTCTCTTCCCGTTTCCTTTTCAGGGTATATGTTAGTACTTTAATGAGCCTTTAGTACTCAGTAACTGTATTTGGTTTTATCTAACATAAATAGATGAAGCCCCTACTTAGTTGTTCCATGTAAGCCTAACTACTTTTGTCTTAAAAAAAACACCATTTAGATTAAAGAATCTTACTGACTGATGACTGTGATGGCAGTTATGCAACTCCCTTAGTTCTGTTGTTAGTGCACTAACTCTAATACTAAGTACAATGGCTTGCCTATATTGACATAAATTTATTAACAAAACATTTTTGATTGCATTAAAGGGTTTCCACTTTAAGCTTGGAGAGATACTTTCATTGTTTATCTTTTAAAACTTTTTAAAATATTCCTGAAATACTGTGTCATTATTTTTCCAATCAATGGCAATTTAGGATTTATAAATGAATTAAATAAATTAAATGAAATTAGAAAACTTCCTGGAATTACCTACAATATCAGTACAGCTTAATTAACAGCACAAATATATTGTCCTTGCAAGGGTTCCATAGAAAATATAAAGGGATATTCAAAAACAAATAGATTAGTAGATGATAACATGCAGGGAGGCAATCATCCAGAGACATAAATAGCATGGCTGGAGAAATAGTTCTGCACACATTATTTCCAATTGACTGCATAATGGCATGCAGATGAGCATCAACATGTTAATGAGAGTCTTCATATATGCAAATGACAACATCAAACAAGGAAGCACTATTCAGAAATTTATAAAATTAGCATGATGAGCCAAAGTGATAATCTATTTTGAATTCTTGGATTTTATGGTGTAGAAGGACTTCATTTATGATGCTGGGAATAGTATCAGCATTAGAAGGGCTGTATGTGTGATTGGCTACTTTCACAGCTAGTTTCCATGATGCTGAGCATCATCATTTTCCTCAGTGTAGACACAACCACCAATAGCTATAATGCTATCACTTCCATGACCAGGAGACTGTAGACTGCTACTGTGCAGACAGAGACATCATACAGGGGTCAGAAGACATATGCCAATACATGGCATTAAGTTGGACTTGTAGAATGTTATCCAGTGGACACCAAGATTTTTATAGCATTAACCAATCCTGTTATGGTGGCACTTCAGTGACTGACAGGCACAGCCTTGGTATAGTTGCCATTTTCCCACACCTGGCACATGGGCAACATTCACCAGCATTTTGTGTCTAGTGACTTTGCGCACGGTCCTTTAGTTGGAAGGTGGACACACTCTGCCAACTACATAAGCTAAGAAAGACTATTCCCACTCAAGTAGACATCAGGCCACTCATAATGGTATCCAGTGTTGTGTGTTGCAGTTAATGTAGAATATGCCATGAAACCATGGGTGATGACTCCAGTGAATCATCCTGTAGACCATGACACAGATGGCTTCCTACATCATAGTATCACCAATACAGAACATTGCTGAATGTTTATCTGGAGTTATGATGGTTTACGTCTGCTCATTAGCTACCACTTGTATCATACTGCTGTATGCACTGGAGATCTGCATCAAGATATTTGTGGTCTACACCATGTTATAGAATATGGTGATATGTAAGGAGATGCAACACAGGAACATTGCAGGACTGCCTTTGAGACCAATGGCAGAATCGAAGCAGGAGTTAAGCTGCACATTTTTTCTCCACCAATTGTTATGGCTATTCTACAGATTCCACAGTCCCAATCATCCCTTTTAATTACTATGAAACATGTCATCTCAGTCCTTCAATAGCAAAGAACTCCCCATCCATGGGCCCTGAGAACATGCCAAGCTGCTCGATTATCAGTGCAAATTATATTTGATTTGAACTCTGATTAAACATCTTCACTGGCTACATTCCTGAAGCCTGTAAAACAGATGTTGTAATGCTGTTCCCTAAGGGTGGCCCAACCACAGACTCTAGTAACTATAGACCCATTAGTCTCATAAGCCCTATATGTAAAGGTATGGAATTTATTATCTCTGATCTCATTAAGCATGACATCCAACATCTCTTAATCCTGGACCCTCATCAATTTGGCTTTGTCAAAGGAAGGTCTTACCTCTTTAACCTCATTAATGTATTTGAATATGTCACTGAAGCAATGGATAGCAATTAAAATGTGCACACAGTATATCTGCACCTGGACAAGACCATTGACATTATTCCTCATGCATGCATTGTAGACAGACTAGTAAATCTGAATTTAATTGTTTATGGTGTTCTGTGTATAGGTAACTAATCGACTGGCAAAACTCATGCAGTTAGAGTCACAGATACCACTTCTGAAAGCAAAACAGCTACTAATGTTGGCACCTTTCCTATTTGGCATCTATTTTGCAGACCGCCATGCCAACATGCCTGATCTATGGTTATCTAAGTTTGCAGTTGACTGTAAAATAGGTGTTCTTATCCAATCTTCCATTGACTCAAAACTGTACCAACATGGCTAAACCATGTTAACAACTGCAAGCTAAATAGTCCAAAATTGAATGCAACAAAAATGTGCTATAATTCATCTTTGTAAACAAGAAATTTTCACATAAACCAAGTAGGTGACATACTTTCTCTACACAGTAGTTCAGAAAGCCTACTGCTTGGTTTAACTAATTTCCAAACATCTCTTCAAGATCCAGAGAAGTTGCAATTCTCTCTATACTTATATCTCATCAGACCCATGACTGAATATAAGGAACTTTAGGCATATAATTGTGCAAACATATCACTCAGATTGAGAGACATCAGAGATTCATAACTAAAAAGATCAGTGGCCTTAAAAATCTTTGTTTTCAGAATAGACTGCTTGTCCTCTCTCTGTGTACTTGTCTGTAATAAACTCCACTGTATAAATCTGTGTCTGGCCTTTTGATCCACAAAAGATCTGACCTTCTATGTCCTCCTTTTCTTTCAAACAACAAATGATTCCAAAAGTACTTTGTGAAAGGAATGAAACCTTGATCTACAGATAAGATATATTGGTGTGATGCAGTCATATCCAAGTTAATCCCCCAACTCTGGAACAGATAGTCATTACATATCAGACAGAGTAGCAAACTTGCTACCATCAAAGTAAACCTAAATAATTGAACTGTCAGTCTCAAATTCTCCCCAGTATAGCCTGTACTGTCCCTCTTGAAGCAGGAGGGGACTTTTGAATATGGGTTATTTGCTGTACTTGAAATGGTTTGCAAACTGATTGCCTAACACTTAGTTATGAATGTCTTTCTGAAGCTTTGACTTACACTTTTCCCTTGATTTCCTCTATTCTGAAAATGTTTGCTCCCACTATGTCCTGCCTATTCTTCCTGCTTGCCCATTTCTGCCTTCTGCTCTTATCTTCTCTTACAAAACACTTACCATTTCACCACTACCATTTTTAACTAGTCTCCCCATCCTAAATACCTCTACAGATTCATTCTATCTCAATTCCTGCATGTCTGTCTGAATTCTACTCACCTGTCTACAAAAGATGCACTCTTGATCTACTGTCTGACCTGGCCATCCTCTATATGGCTAGTTGATACCATGTTGTTTTGCCTTCTACCACTTTTGATAACCCTCTAACTTTGTCTAAGGAATCTGTCCTCATACAAGCCAACCTACTACCCAAAGGTTTATAATTTACAGTGCTGACCAACTGCTTGAGAGACCCACCCACATTACTACTTGTCCTCTTACGTAACCTACACTTCCTGTGCTAAAATCCTCAGTGTCTGTTATCCCCTTGGACCAACATATCCAGCTGCACTTAAAGGCTATGTTCAATCCCTGCAGTACAAGAGCTTTAAAGCACCTAGTGTGGTTTTGCTGAGCTCACTGTTTCTGTTCCACTTTATGTTTCTGGAAACGCTTTTCTACTAATCAACTTAGAACCTTACTTACTTAAATACTGAGTCCTCCATTCCATATGTGTGGGGTCTATATCAGAGTGTCAACTACACAGATTGAAAATATCAGCTAGACAATATTGAATATCTGGAATATACAACACCAGCACAAAAGCCATGATGCCCAGTTTTGTAGGTGGGAAGCTCCCCTGTACACCCCATGTGGGGACTGCACCCCAGACACCCTGAAGTTGCTGCATTTAATCTTATCTGCATGCATTTAAATAATTGCGTGGACTTATGATTACATTTCATAGTGCTGCACTGAAGACTGAAGAGATTGTCGTCCCACAGTACACACTGTAGCCAGGTCATATAACCATTAGTTATGGAGGATTGTTCAAAAGTACAACTATATATAGTGGGTACAAATGTTACTTTCCCATTGTCTCTATGTATTTCTGAAATCAATATCAGGGACTGTAACAGATGACAGCACATTTTATTGGACATATGCATGCTACTTATTAAAAACAATTATAGTTTTATACTTATAAAATATATTGTTATTAAAAAAACATTTTTAGCAAGGCTATTTATATTTGTATTTGCAACTTGCACTATACCAACATTTATATGTGAAGCTTTTCTCCTTGGGCATATGTTGACTTTCCTAATATACAAATGCAAAATAAATAAAATAAAAATATTTTATAATTCTGAGATATGTTTGAAAATAGATTTACACTGAGATCCTTACTGATCATCCTGCCTTTCTCTGTTAGGTCTTGAGCAAACTAAAGTACTTAAAGATACTTCTCCAGTCCTCTCAGTCACTCTTTCATTATATTCATAATAAACTCATCATTCTAGTCATCCCTGTACTGTCCTAAAAAATTACAGTGGCTGGAATTCCCCCACTACCTATCCATCCTTCAGCTCACAACTATACACAAACTCATTCATAATCCACCAGACTGCCCTGCCCTTAGCTCCCTTCTCACCCTTTACAACCCCATTAGGTCTCTGTGATCTGAACAACAACATCTTCAAGTTCATAAACCAGCGTCACCTGCAGGCCAGTTATTAGGCTCTTGGAGCATTGCCAGATAATGGAATAACCTATCTACATCTATCTGCCTACAACAAAGCCCTTCTAACTTCAAAACTGCACTGCACAATCATCTCCTCTCCAACTGGACATGTAACTATTCAATTCCTTCCACTGTCATTACTTAAATCGCCATTTGAATCTAAAACTGCTTTTATCTGCTTCCTGCGCCAACTTTTTGTATTCTTGATAAGTGAAATTGTCATTCTAAGGGGATCCAGTTACTGTCTGCTTGGGATGACATGGTCGACAGACCATGATGCTTTGCCACAGATGGCCTGCACCTGTCGCCCCTGGGATTCCAGATACTGGCTAAGGCTCTTGCTCCCCCTATAGTGCCTTTTTTAGGCAAGGTTCAAATGACAAATTCACCACCGTAGCAGGAACAGGCAAGCAAAAACTGCAGGTAATGCTACTCAATTCTAGAAGTCTAAATCTCAAAATGCACTCACTCGAGGCACTCCTTAAAATGGAGAACATCGATATCTGTGCAGTGAGTGAGACCTGCTTCAAGGATCCAGAGAGCACCCCTGCACTACCAGGCTATAACTAATACCACACTTTTCGGCCATGGAACCTAGACCGAAACACCAAAGGTGGAGGTGTGTCCATATTCATTAAGGATATCCACACCTCCAGGCTAGTTGCACCATGCCCCAGGATTCCCACTCCTCTTTTCTTGATGTACTGGAAAATATTAGGGTTCAACCAAACAACCTAATAATGGGCGACTTCAACTACCCCACCATTAACTGGGAAAACTACTCGTGTACCAAATCCTTAGCTCAACGCTTTCTGGAATTCATAAACTCCAATGCCCTGGATCAACTTATCCACACACACATCAGGGGCAACAATATCCTAGACCTAGTCATTACAAACATGAGTGACTCTTGTTCCACACCTGAAGTGAACTCCTCATTGGTCCAATCTGACCATAAACTAATCACCCTTGATATCCACATCTCGCCCCCACTCCCCATTAAGGAAACCATGGTAAAAAATTTCTCCAAAGCCAACTTCATGCCTCTTAAGACAGAAGTGGTGAACTTCATGACACCCATGCAGATGGACAATACAGTTATGACTGCTGAATCCTACACAAATGCACTCTATAAGCACTTATACAAGTGCATGGATCAAGCTATCCCAAACAGAACCAAGATGCTATCCTCCAAAAAAGGAAGCCAATCTTGTGGTCCCCTGCCATAAACAAACTGTACAACAGAAGGAAGAAACTGTTGCAAAAGAGAGTAAAATCCCATGAGTGGAGGAGCTCCCTGGTCAGCCTCAGTAAGAAGCTGAGATCCCTTATAAGATCCTCCAAAGCTGGCTACAAAAACAAAATCACCACTAATTCTAAGGACAACCACAAAGCATTCTATAGCTATGTCAAGAATCTCGATGGCAACACCCAGATCTGCTCTGAGTTACAGTACAATGGCACGAGAGTTACAGAACCAACTGATATTGCCAACATCCTGGCAGATAGGTTCAGTGCTAACATTACCCCCCACCACCACCACCCCCTAAAGGGCCCATATCTGTTAGAAAAATATGTATTAGTAATATGCATGCTTAGTGCATTTGAGGTTTAAAAGGGTTAATACATTTATTCTGTTCACACTGCATGAATCTGCACAGCTACTAGAGACATTCCAATCCTGCTTATGTCATGAAAATATGCGCAGCTATGATCTGCTTATGCCATGGAAATTAACAAGAAGCCTTTAATTTCTGCTAATGTCATGAAAATAATAATAAGTGTTTCTACTAGTGTCATGAGACTTAACAAAGAGTTATTGATTTTCTGCTATGCCATGAGAAAGTACACAGCTGCTAGAAGCTATTGATAATGAAAACAAAGGCTGCTTGGAAGTATCAACCGTAGTCAGCATTACTTGTACCTAAGCTAGAAATGTACCTTGAATCTAGGTAAAATGTAACACATATATATTAGAACTGCACAATTGAAGAATAGAAAGTTTGTAGTGGGCTAAAAATAAGCCCCAAGGCCAGGTTGTTTTTCTCAAATGTTTTTGTGAATCAACAATAATCCAGTCATGTCAGAAGGAAATCTAAGTAACATTTTCTATGTAACACATAGTGAGTTTTAAATCTGAACATGTCAGCAGGAAATCTAAGTAACATTTTCTGGAGAACAATACAGAAAGCTGTGTCTAACTACGTCAGCAATAGAAGCAACATTTCTGTGTAACATGGAAAGAACTGTATAAAAGTAGCATACTGCTCACTAGTAATTTAGACAAATCCTGTATTTGCATGCTTTGTCTCCTTGCTGCAAGTAATAAAGGGTGCCATACTTGAACCTTACGTGAATTGGTCTTTGAAGTTTTTTCCTTTGACAGATTGATCTTTCGGACCAGAAACCTCTCTTTGCCTCGGATCAGATGGGGCCAGGTGGTTGAAACTCTACAGGGAAGAAACCAAATCGGTTCTTCTTATTTGAAAAGCCCTCCGACTGAATTGTCGTACAAAAGAGGCCAGCCACTTTCTGATCTGCAACTGAAGGACGGGTCTCCGAAATGGTGATCAATCACGTGGGCTCAGGTAAGGTGAATCTACTTTTTTCTGCTTTCTGTTTTAGATCAGGGACTAGATTTGTATTGTTTTTGTCAAGACTGTATTTGCCAAGTCAGGGACAGAAAAGATTACTGTCTTGTCATAGATCAGGAGAAACAGAATAAGTAGGCAGTCACTCTGAAGAGACTATAACAAAATCCATGGTACCATGTTAAAAATAAGAGAAGTTACGTAACAATCAAAAGGGTAGAACAAAATGGGTAATAATTGCACAAAAAGACCCCAAAATCCACCGTTAACAGAAGACGCAAAATACATGCAGTTGCAACGTGCCGGCAATATTAAATATTATTTAAAATGGGTTAATAAATATGAATTCGACGGAAAATTAGAAAAATCCTTGCTTATCAAACTTGTCAAACAGCTCAAAACTGATTCCAAAGGTCGTGTAAAAAAGCAACGCAAATTAGGAATTCCTCAGGCACACAGGTGGATAGAGGAAGTAAACCTTAGGGTACAAAAGAACAACAATTCAAAAACAATGTTTTTAGATAAGGTGGACAATAACTTAGTAATAGCATCAGCACCTCCGCCTCCCTTACCAGAATCTGAAGCAAGTGAACAGGTTAGTCCACCCCCATGATATCCTGCTGTCACTGAAAATAGAGACATTGTAAAAATAAAACCATTTATTAGAGATCCCATCGGGACCAGGTCTCGAACACGGGCAGGTAACTCAAATGAAGGCATTGAGTTATATCAAATGGTTAAGAATTAACGATCTATGAGTGAAGAAGAAATATGCCCACTTATAGAAGTACCCAATCCTCAAGCAGGTCAGGACAATCAGGACCCAACTATTTCAATGTATAGACCCTGGACTCCGGAAGATATCCGGAAAACCACTGAGGGAATTCCCCATCCGAAAGTTAATTTTAGAAAATTCTTAGAAGATTTCAAGGAATGAGGCTGAGTTATAACTTAAACGGAGAAGAGGTAGAAAAAGTAGTTAGACAAATTGTGGGGCCAGATTGGCACATGATTAGTGGCAACTGGAATCCCCGTGATGCTGCACACAGACCCCTCCCACATAGCAGCGCAGAATTAGACAACTGAGTAAAAGGTCATACAGACCGCATCTCTGAAAAATGGAAGCCTAGGGCAGACTGGACTTGCATTAATCAATGCATCCAACAAGAAGGTGAAACTATTGACCGGTATTATGCCAGACTATTAGAATGTTTTAATAGCCACTGTGGAATGTAGGTTCCTGAAGATCAAACACAAGATTCCCCATATGAACAGCAGTTAAAGAATGCATTTTATAGGTCAGTATTGCACCTATAAGCAGTTTTATTACAAAACACATGGTAGACCATCATACAAGCAGGTTATAGTCATTACTTGAATATGCTAGGCATGCTGAAAGGCATTTTAATAGCAAAAAGAAAAAGAAAGCTCAAGTATTTTCTGTAGAAGATGGAGCAGAAGTTTACGTAGTACAGTCCGGGAAAAAGGGCAAGAAAAATGCCCAGGGAAACAAACAATCTGATCAGCAATGAGAGGACTTTTGAAGGGCGAAAGAAAAGGGGTGAATGTTTTAAATGTGGTAAAAAGGGACATTTGGCAAAGGATTACAGGAAAAATAAGAAGGCAACCATGGGAGACAAGGAGAGTGAGGAGTGACTATATGGTCAGGAATCACTAGAAGGGGATAACAGAGAATGGACAAATGAGGATGTGATAGAGGGAGTAGAGGATGTGACAGAAGAAATAGAGGAAGTGCAAGAAGTTAGTGACAGTGAAGAAAATGAAATATTAGACCTAGCTTTATTGAGCTTGGAGCTATATTTAGCAGACACGAAACCAGAAGTTACACTCTTGGTAGTAGGGAGGAAAGACAAATTCTTGTGTGACTCAGGGGCATCACGAACCCTGATACATCCCTCCAAACTGCCAGAAAACACAGAGTCACCTGATTACATACTGGTAAAAGCAGCTAATGAACAGCTGTATCGAGAGCCCCTCTCCCGTAATATTGCAATAACTGATCTGATTTCAGGATTGACTCAGAAAAGCAAAATTGTTGTTTCTGCAAAATGCCCAGTAAACCTCTTGGGCGGAGACCTCATGCAGCAATTTAGTATAGCAGTAGCCCCAACCATGCAGGGTATGGAAGCACAGTGACAAATTGATACCTTTGCAGTGCAAATTGATACCTTTGCAGTGCAATCGGAGGGTGAAATGTTCTATTGGTACAGCCAGGACTTGGTAACGACTGGTCCAGGGACTGTGACTGAAGAATTAATGAACGTAGCCATCAGCAAGTTCCTCTCCCTTGACATTGATAAGCAATACCTGTTGCACTGTACCCTGTATTATTGTAACACGCCAGGACCTGATAAGGAATATGAGCAAGAATTGTTTAAAAATCATGCAAACAGATTGATATTACATAACCTGTACTGGGACACAGAAGGGGACAGTGTAGCCAGCTGTTCATTGCCCCAGGAGTTCTTTACACTTTATAAATCTAATTGATTACCACATGTTAGCTTAACCAAGAACAAAAGTATAGAATGGGCAGACCTAGGAGAAAAAGTCACGAGATGGGAGAAACAGACAGAGTTAGAACTGTCAGGACAGGGAATACAAATACAGAAGTTGAATTGGATAACTCAGACCAACCCAGCTGTACACTTGCAGTCTAGCAAGGACAGCTGATTAGCACTCCTATTAAAGGAGGAAGAGAATGCCTTACAGAATATACCAGAAACTCTCTGGTCAACAGGAAAGTCAGATGTAGGACTTATTCATACAGTGGGACCAGTTGCTATCATGCCAAAATCAGCATTTAGACCACAGAAAAGACAATATCCCTTAAGAAAAGATGCAGAAGCAGGAAGCAAACCAATCATAGCAGCTTTACTTAAGGAAGGGGCGCTGGTGGAATCTCCTGATTCACCATATAGCACACCCTTATTTCCTGTTAGGAAAGCAAATGGAGAATGGTGTATGGACCAAGATTTACAAACTGTAAATGATGCAGTAATACCAAGGGCACTTACAGTGCCAGACCCACACTCCCAAGTATTTTTCTGTGGTAGACATTAGCAATGTGTTCTTTCCGATATCAATACACCCTGACAGCCAGTATTGGTTTGCATACACATTTCAGGGGAAAAGATATACATATACGCGACTACCACAGGGATATTGTGAAAGTCCAACAATATTCTCACAAGAAATGGCAAGCAACTTGGTGGGATTTAGCCCACCAAGAGGCAGTCAGATTTTACTTTATGTTGATGACATCTTGCTGGCAGCCCCGACCAAGCAAGATTGGAGAGAAGATACCATAGCGCTATTACGATTTCTAGCTGCTGAAGGACATAAGGTAAACAAAAATAAACTGCAGATTTGGAAAAAACAAGTCAAATACCTAGGATATGTAATATCCAAGGAAGGTAGAACACTAGATGAGGACAGAAAAGTAGCAATTTTGCAAGCACCAAAACCCACTACCAAGAAGGAAATGATGTCCTTCCTGGGTATAACTAATTTTTTTCTGAAGCTGGATTCCAAACTATGCCTTAGAATCTGCACCTCTGACTGACCTGATATTTAAAAAGCCTATGGCAGCACAGGGTTTGTTACATTGGACACCAGACGCAGAATCTTCTTTCTGCAGACTGAAACAGTTAATAACATCCTCATTAGTTCTAGGATTACCAAACTACCATAAATGTTTTTTCCAAACTGTAGATTGTAAGCAAGGTTATATGACATCAGTGTTAACACAACAGCATGGGGACAAGCAACACCCCATTGCTTACTATTCATCACATCTAGACCCAGTGGTACGGTCCTTACCTCACTGTGTACAAGCAGTAGTTGCTGCTGCAATGGCAGTGCAGGCTTCAGCCTCAGTAGTTTTATTCCACCCTCTCACTTTGAGAGTGCCTAATGCAGTCGCGATTATTTTACTGCAAGAGAAGGTAGCATATCTTTCCCCTGCTAGGCATCTTTCCAGTATGACCATATTGTTGAGCCAACCTCACATGACAATTGAACGATGCACGACTTTGAACCCTTCTACCTTGCTCCCAACCCCTGCAGATGGCACACCACACCGCTGCCAGCAGGCAATTGAGCAAAAGACACTACCTAGAAAAGATCTCACGGATGTCCCCTTGGATGATGCCGAGGTGACATACTACGTGGATGGTTCGTGCAAAAGGGGTCCTGCAGGACAGAACCTAGTAGGATATGCAGTAGTTTCTGACACTGAGATTATAGAAGCAAAACCTTTACCACACAACTTATCTGCACAGGCAGCAGAATTGATTGCCTTGACATGGGCATGTACCTTAGCAAAGGGTAAATGTGCAAACATTTTTACTGACAGCCAGTACGCTTTTTCGACTGTACATGTTTTTGCACAACAGTGGAAAAACTGGGGAATGATAACATCTACTGGCAAACCTATCAATCATGCACAGTTTATTTTAGATCTTTTAGAATCTATTCAGTTACCTCAGAAAGTAGTTCTTTGTAAATGCACAGCTCACACCAAGCAACAAGATAGGATTTCAAAAGGTAATGCGAGAGCTGACAGCTGCAAAACAAGCAGCTTCTGAAGTATGTCTTTTAAATGAGGAACTACAACCCTCTGAGATTTTAGACTTAGAAATGTTAAAAACATTGCAGACACTCACTACGCAAGCTGAAAAACAAAGATGGGTAAAACGAGGAGAAATTCTCAAAAAGGGGCTGTACATCTCTAAAGAAGGGAAACTGATACTACCATCTAATTTGTTTAGATATGCAGCTTTGTTGAGCCATGGGCAGTGCCATGTCTCAACAGGGGGGATGGTACAGCTGGTAAACCAGGTGTTCACAATGTATGGATTTACAAACTATTTGTAACAAACATCATGCACAAGGGGCGTTAAAGCCCAAGCAAGGGAGTTTCCCTACACCACCATATCTGTTTCACACTATCTGTATGGATTTCATAGAATTGAACAAATGTGAAAATAAGAAGTATTGCCTTGTCATTGTAGATATGTTTTCCAGATGGGTGGAAGCCTTTACAACCAAAAATCCAGATGCAGCTATGGTGGAAAAAATACTTGCCAAAGAAATCATCCCTAGATTCAGCATTCCGGAAAGGATCTACAGTGACAACGGTACACACTTTGTAAACCAAACCATACAGCAGTTAAGTAAACATTTTGGTATTTCTTTAAAAAATCATTGTGCATACCATCCGCAATCTGCAGGGCTAGTTGAGAGGCATAATGGAATATTAAAGAATAAATTAAAAAAATTAATAGCTGAGACAGGAAAGAATTGGCTGTATTGTTTGCCCCTGGCACTGTTGAGCATGAGAACTGTTCCGACTGCAAAAGGATTGACTCCTTTCGAAAAACTGTTTGGAAGGGCTTATTATACACCCCAGTGGAAACTTCTCATGTCTGCAGACCAGGAAGCTGACTATACACTAGCTGAACATATGAGAAATTTGTTGAATTCTAAACATCTGTTGTAGTCAAATTCTGTTTCAGATAAAGAACAAATCAAAACATTGGAAGTGGCAGTGATCCCAGGGGACTGAGTGTGGGTGAAGAATATAAGAAAGAAAAACTGGTCATCACCAAGGTGGGAAGGTCCATACCAGGTGCTTCTTTCAACACCCACTGCAGTCAAAATCGCAGAGCAAGCTTCGTGGATCCACCTGATGCACTGCAAACTAGTTAAGAACTTTGAACTGGACAAAAATCTTACCTCTCCATTGGGGCCCTCAGCACAAAGTCTGGCTACAAAGGGGGGTCAGATCAATAGGACTGATCCGTCTCAACCCCAGTGAAGAAACCATCGGTGCTGAAGGTCCTATTAGGGCAGAGAGTAACATCACATGTCAAAAGCAAAAATTATAGAATCCAGAAAAATCCAAATAAAACCACTCGGAAGAGTCGGAGAAAACAGGAATGCAGAACAACCATTTCCTCAGAAGTATTGCATAATCGTCCTGTTAACTGTACTAGTCACAATAATATTTTTGTTGTGGCCATTCCTTTTCCCAGCCACACAAACTGAACTGAATAAATGTGGAGAGCTGCATGTAGAGTGGCACCCAAACTTCAACACTTACCAGGCAATCAAATATGTGTATGCTGAGACCTTCAAGGTTTCGAATTGCTGGATTTGCACAGCTTTGCCAACAGCATATGGGGGGTTATTTTTAACTTCAGTCCCCCTAGGAGCCAAAAAGACCTGGGAAAATTTAGTCTATGATACATCAGATGTTACATCACAAGATAAAGTAGCATTGCACTTGTCTGTTCGACAGAAGGGGACTGTGTGTCTTTACAAAAATGATACAGTTCAGGTGGGTCAGAGCAATTACAATGTGACTGTCCCCTATAGATGCTACAATAAAACTGATAACACAGGTTCCTACTGCAACACAAGCTATGATTCATTTTTTGAACTGATGCATAGGACAACTGATGAAGTAAAACATAATGCTGATCTTTATAAACAACTGATTATAGTTGACAAAAAAATGTTTCATCCAGAACCAGGACATAGTAAAGTTACAACCAAAGTAGAAGACTGTTATTTTGTATGTGGTAGGAAAACATACAAGTGGTTACCTGAGAATTGGTCCGGCAGTTGTTATTTGGGGTACCTGGTAACGGTCATATGACAAACAGCAGTTTTACCTCAGGGGAAAATTCGGAATGTTCGACAAGAAATCAAGAAACCTGTCAACCCAGTGGTGCAAATCAATGCTGGCTGGAAAAACCATCATGCTGTGAGCTTAGGGAAAAATGGACTGTTGCATATGAATTTGGGTGATACTATCATCTCATGGGCAGGTGTATTGCCAGCATATGGAGCAACAAAATCAATCTGGGAACTGAGAAAACTGTCTAAACTTCTCGAAATAATGAGCAATGCAACCTTTTCCACTCCAGAATTGGTGACTGATGAACTGACTGCCATGAGAACTGTAGTACTTTAAAACCGCATGGCTCTCGACTTCACCCTAGCGGCAAGAGGAGGTACTTGTGCTTTAATCCAGAAGGAGTGCTGTTCGTATATTCCTGACCACAAACACGAGATAGACAATCACCTTGAGGTAATTCAGCAAGTGTCAGCTATGACCAAGCCAGGACCAAATCCATTGACAGACTTTTTCCAGAGACTGTTTGGGGGGTGGGGCAGTATCCTGATGAACATCCTGATTGCCATCTGTGTAGGAATGATCCTACTGGTGGTATGTGTTTGCTGCTGCATCCCCTGCATGAAAAGACTGATTAAAGACTTTATAGACATGTCAGTTTCAGAAACCTTATACCAAGGTGCTGAACTTGAAGACTTGTTGAAAAATTGAAAATGCTTTCATAAGTTTAAACTGAATGACTCTCTTAACTGCAAATCCTGAGTAGGAAGAGGTTAGGGGAAGAAAAAACTGTTTATGCTTATTTTCAAAGTAGAATAAAAGTATTAAAATGGGGGAAATGTTAGAAAAATATGTATTAGTAATATGCATGCTTAGTGCATTTGAGATTTAAAAGGGATAATACATTAATTCTGTTCACACTGCATGAATCTGCACAGCTACTAGAGACATTCCAATCCTGCTTATGTCATGAAAATATGCGCAGCTATGATCTGCTTATGCCATGGAAATTAACAAGAAGCATTTAATTTCTGCTAATGTCATGAAAATAATAAGAAGTGTCATGAGACTTAACAAAGAGTTATTGATTTTCTGCTTATGCCATGAGAAAGTACACAGCTGCTAGAAGCTAATGATAATGAAAACAAAGGCTGCTTGGAAGTATAAACCGTAGTCAGCATAGAAATGTACCTTGAATCTAGGTAAAAATGTAACACATATATATTAGAACTGCACAATTGAAGAATAGAAAGTTTGTAGTGGGCTAAAAATAAGCCCCAAGGCCAGGTTGTTTTTATTAAATGTTTTTGTGAATCAACAATAATCCAGTCATGTCAGCAGGAAGTCTAAGTAACATTTTCTATGTAACACATAGTGAGTTTTAAATCTGAACATGTCAGCAGGAAATCTAAGTAACATTTTCTGTAGAACAATACAGAAAGCTGTGTCTAACTACGTCAGCAATAGAAGCAACATTTCTGTGTAACATGGAAAGAACTGTATAAAAGTAGAATACTGCTCACTAGTAATTTAGACAAATCCTGTATTTGCAGGCTTTGTCTCCTTGCTGCAAGTAATAAAGGGTGCCATACTTGAACCTTATGTGAATTGGTCTTTGAAGTTTTTTCCTTTGACAATATCTATACAGGAAGAATGCAGAGTCCCGGTAATTACAACTACGCAGGTAAAAGCTGCACTCTCTAAAGCCAAAAACACAGCATCCATGGGACCGGACAACATCCCAGGCTGCGTTTTACATGAACTTCGGAACAAACTGGCTCCCCACTTAAGCACCATGTTCAATAATAGCCTCGCATCAGGCTTTGTGCCCACTGAATGGTGCACAGCAGCAGTTATCCCACTCCACAAAGGGGGAGCCACCACTGATCCCAGGAACTATCGACCTATTAGCCTGACGAGACTGGTCTGCAAGGCCATGGAACATATCATCATGAAACTCATTAACAAAGACATTGGTAACCTCCAAACTCTGGATCCCATCCAGTTCGGGATTGTGAAAGGCAGATCATGCCTCCTGAACCAGATTGACTTCTTTGAGGCAGTCACCAAAGCCGTAGATGAGGGTAAGGTGGTTCACACAGCCTATCGTGACCTCGCCAAGGCTTTCGACACCATCCCCCATTCTGGAATTATAGCTAAACTTACTAAACTAGGTATAAATCCTTATGTCACAAGATAGGTTGCCAACTGGCTCACTGACAGAACCCACACTGTAAAAGTTGCAGACTCCAAATCTAACCTCAAAGCAGTGACAAGTGGAGTACCACAGGGTTCCATCCTGGGACCTCTCCTGTTTGTTATCTACTTCTCTAAAGTACAGGCTAACACAGAAGGCCTCTGGCTAATGAAATTCGCAGATGACTGCAAACTAGAAGCCATAGTCAAGTCCCCAAATGATGTGGACATCCTACAGAAGGGCCTCGCTGAGACAAATGTCTGGTGTCAGAGCCATGGCCTCAAGCTCAATGCCAAAAAGTGCAGTGTCATCCCCTTTAGGTAAAAACTCTGTACCCATGAACCACCACATAGGCAGCAATCTATTTAACACTGAATGTGTGATGAGACCTTGGGACCCAGGTGGACAGTAGTCTCTCCTTTGATAGTCACATCACCACAGTAGTCAGGAGGTCCTTCTACGTGGCACACCTCATCATAAAAGGGTTCTCATCCAGGAAAAAAGAGGTCATTGTTCCTCTCTACTCAACACTCATTAGACCCATTATAGAGTACAACACCCCTTTTGGAATATACCTCACAAGACATCTGCAGCAGCTGGAAAGGCCACAGAAGTACCTCAAAAAGAGAATTACTGGCCTCAAACAAATGCCTTACACTGACCATCTCAAAAAACTCCAGCTTTACTCCGTAGCATATCACCTACTCTGAGGTTATCTCTGCCTAACATATAAAGCTATGTCAAACCCAGAGCTGATGGACATGCTACACTTAAAGAAATCCTAATCCCTCTGAGCTACACGCTCTAGGGGCCTAAACCTTGTCACCACAATAAACAGGACATGCTGGAGGGATAGATTCCTGTCCCATTGACTTCCCATACTCTGGAAGAGGCTAACCATCTATGTCAAGCAAAGTTCTTCATTAGCACTCTTCAAGAATAATCTTGATGAGTGGATGGGAAATAGAAAATACACCCCAGGGATCACTTCTGTGACTCTGCTCAACGGGGGCACAGGAAATTAACTTTCTTGGGTGGAGTAATCCAGGGAACCTTGTTGGCTAGGCTTACATAGGCCCTTGGGCCGATAGCCTAGCACCTACCTATGAACCTATGAACCTAATGAACTTTTAACTGTTTAAATCCTCCTCCTGCATTTCTCTTACTCCCTAACCTCTTTCTCCCTCAACCCTCCCTCCATCTACTTTTCCTTTTTCTTCCTGTATTCTATCTTCTTTTTACATCCCATCCTATCTAGCTTTCTCTCCCCCATCTCTCAACTTCCTCATTTCCCATTTTGTTTCCTCCTTCCTTCTCACCTATATATTACAAAGTACACCTCTTATCCCTTTCTCTCTCTCTCTCTCTCTCTCTATATATATATATATATATATATATATATATATATATAAATATATATATATACTTTTTATTCTATATAATGCCTGGAGTTACATGCCTTCCGTAGTGTTCATAACTATATCATTTTTACACTATTTAGTTTCGCCTAGCTTTGTGTCATATTACTATTGTCTGTATTATGAACATGTTTAATTTTGCTGTTAGTATAATGTTATATCAGCTTTAACAATTTCCTATAATTTTTTATGTAAATTTTCTACCAGTTTCATTTAGGGCAGGATTCATGAAGCCTCCGTGTAAGAGTTACAAGGCTTACATGGTGGCTGCAGTTAAACGGTGTGATGTCAGCATGTCATGCATATGCATGAGGGCATGCTGAATCACACCTTAGGCTTACACGGTCCATGAAAGACAGTAGGGGGTGTGTCCATAGGCCGAGCCCTGCAAACGGACACGCCCCCAGAAGAGTGAAAGTCCCGAAAGTAAACCCCCATGACAGAGTCCGTGTAAATGTGAATAAACACAACACATGCCCCCACAGACTATGAACATAAGATATATAAATGAACATGTTATATATTTTTTTAAATTGTAAAGATGTTTGCCCGTGAGTGCGCTTGTTTGCTGGCGTTCGTAGCTTAGCCACAGTTAGCAATCAGTGGAAAAGCATATAAGAACTACATATGCAAAGTAAGCCAAGAAGCAATAGTGTAGCGGTAGAGACGTCGGCTGAAAAGCAGGCAGTCATGGTTCGAGCCCCCCAACATCAATTTTTTATTTTTAGTGAAATAAGCATGAAACAAGTCCCTGACATATATGTACACATATAAAATTATATTTTATGTAAAATGTAATGAAATGGGCCATTTATTTTGAAGAAATGTGAGATAACAAAATAATAAAAAATGTCAGATGTGCCTGTAGCTGAGCTACAGTTTAACAAGTTGAAGTGCATCTGCCCATAGGTGAGCAGTGGTTTAACAGGTGTAAAATGAGTGCCCATAGGTGAGCAGTGGTTTAACAGGTGTAAAATGAGTGCCTGTAGGTGAGCAGTGGTTTAACATGCTGAAACTGTGTGCCCGTAGCTCAGCTGACCGTAATATGCGTGCTGACAGCCAAACCACGCATAAACCAGCATACCCCGTTTGCGCGGAGCTGCGTACCATGCCAACAAGCTAACGGGCAACGTTGAACAAGCTGTAACAAAACTGTCTTTACACAGACACACCTCCTAGCCTGTGTAGACAGTCATAAAATATAAAAAGCCATGGCCAGGTTCGAACCCAGGATACCACACACCATAGTCAAGGTACTGAACCACTAAGCCATGACAGTTGCACTTAGAAATGCAGTAATAGCAAATATATAGGAATGAATAGAAAGAGGAGCATGAGAAAGCAGATTTTGTGAAGCTGATACAATTCCAAAATGGCCAATCACAGATAAGTGCGGGAAAAACGGCATATATAAGCCCCATAGGCGGGAATACACAGCATAACCGATTGTAGAACCAACTTGCAGCCAGAATGTCAGGTGTAGGTGAGGGTAGTTGCTTTTGAGCACAGAGGTGGGGCGTTGAGGAGTCCAAATATATGGTTTGGCTCCTTGTCCACAATCATGAGGCCCAACTCATGCAGGGCCAGGTCCTGTGGGGAGCATATAGGGCTGAGGTGTGGGACCGGTTGGCTCATGATCTCACCAGTGCCACAGGGATACCAAGGACTGGTGAGCAGGTCCGTCACCACCATGTGGACCTGAAGAGATGGAAGCAGGACCAACTGAACCGTTGGATCCAGGAAGCCCGGCAAATGCCCAACGCCCCACTACTGAGTAAGTTACATCTAATTATTCATGTAAGAAATTAACCTAGCTGATATTATGGAGATGTGTATTCCAATATTACTTTATTTATATTACGGCTGCAGGTGTCCGTTCTGTGAACCGTAGAGCCTATGGCGATAGACTGGTGCGGTTGCGCCACCAGGCAGGTCAATAATCCTCTCCCTGTAACTGTAAATAAATATAAAAGTATGACAGTTAGCAAAAGAGTGCAGTGTAGTCACTAAGTAATAAAATGTGCAAGTAACAGTGTAAGAGGGTTTGCAAGTATTGCTTGATTACAAAAGTGTGATGCAGTCTGTAATCCAAACAGAAAAATGAAAAAGTCTGAAATAAAGATGTCCCACCTGTAATATAATAGTACATAACCTGCAGCAGGCTGAAAAGTACAGCTGCTGAAGCTGAGTAAAACACATGTGTGAAATATATCCCTGTTGAAATACAGAAACATGACAGAAGTGAGACTGTTGGAAAGGATTGTAATAACTACAGGTAAAACATGTCAATAAAGCCTAGAATTAAGTACCATCCTGAATTGTAAAAATAGAACAAGTGAGAGAGTGTGAGAAAGAGTTATGAATCCACCAATATAGTAATAACTCCTGAATAAAGTATACTGCAGTCAGTACAGAATGAAATGAATGTGACAAGCAGAGCCAAACTGTAAAATGTGTTGAAAATGTTACCGCAGCTGGAATGTGTATCCCAAAATCTGGATATGTTGCTCTCAGTCTGCAATATGCAGATAGTATGGTTGTCTGAAATACCAAACATCCACAGTTGTCTATAGCTATATAAAGCAAATGTAGCAGGATGATGTAGCTGAACAGAGCCAGATATGAATGTGTATGAATAAAAATGAAAATATATTGAGCTGGTAGAGAAGCTTAGGAAGAATATTCATTTTAATGATAGAGGTTTTAGTAAGCATGGGGAGTTTTAACTGTTGCCATCTCGAAATGTCTTGGGAGATGGAAAGCCATGTTTTTGATAAATTATTCTGCAGAATAGAAGAAGAGGCATGATCATAGAAAACTCCTAAATATTTAAGGGAGTAGTCTAGACGAAAGGAAACATCTGGAAATAGATATTGTTTATGTGATACAGGGTTGATCGGGAAGATAAAAGATTTATTTTGGTTAATTTGGTAGTCCGAGATAGAGGCGAAGGTATTCAAGGATTTCACCAACTTTTTAATATCAGACAGAGGATGTTCAAAGTATATATTCAGATCATCAGCGAAGGCAGTTAAGCTAATCTTAGTTTTAAGAATTTTAGGAATTGAATGATAGGTTTTCTGTGATAGAAACAAGAAAACGGATTCTCTGTGGTCTTGTAGATATTCTCACAGTATCTGGTGCTCACTCAAGGTTCTTTTAGAAAAAATGGGGTATCATAAATCTACACTGTCCTGGGAAATGGCGCTATTACATATCACGAGTATTTATATACCTAATTTAAGCTCCGTGCCCTAATTATTCTCTGCCTCCTGATCAAATTTTACGTTACCAAACACTGGATGGATCACTCCAAAATATCCTGGAGGGACTTTAAGGCTCTGGCCATCAATTCTATCACTTCTCAAAAACTGCTAATAATTAATTCCCATAAGCGGGCTACATACCAGAGATTATGGGATTTTATCTTTCTACTCTTGTCTGCTGATTAACAATTATATCCTTATAGGTACTTCAACTTACCTTTTCTACTCTTGACCTCTCTACCTACTCACTTATTCCTTAGCATTTATCCTTTATATTGGTCTTGGAATTGGAATTGTTTGATATTTAACTCCCTTCCTTTCTGCAGGATTATATGGGTGGATTAAGGTGCATTGTAGCATGTTATGTGTTTATTCAACATTACCTTACCAATATGCAAATGGTGACTTTTTGTTTTTTCTGGCACATATGTATATATGTATATAGGTTATATTTTGATTTACTTGTACCTACCTGTGTAAGATTAATCTATTTAATATTGTAATAATGTTTATTTTTCTCTTTTGTATCTGTAAATCAATAAAACTGTTTAAAAAAAAAATGAAAATGTATATTGATGTAGCAGTAATATTCCTATCACCAATTTGAAGTAGTTATCATATAGGAAACTGTAGGCAGAACTGTAGTGTGTATATATCTGCAGCTATTAGAAATGTACAGCATATGCATTGGTATTTGAAGTTGTTAATTAAATTTTCTTCACCCTACCCTATAACCACATATAATCCATTCCACATGAAATTGGTATGTGCAATCACAATTAACACCCCTGGGCATTTGTCCTGTTGGTTCATACATATTTGCATGTACGTTGATGCATCTGCCCTGTTCATACATCCAAACCTGATGGCCTGTTGCCATCAATCAACCCTGCATGTTGTTGGACTGTGTATTGCTGTTCAAAATATGCATGTGTTATGCTTGCTGTTCAATGGTTTGAATATCTGGGTGTTTGGTTAATGGGAATACTAATGCATGCTGTTACAACTAATTGTGAATGGTATTGTACGTTACTAACCCAAACTGTCATGACATAATGCAAAACATAGGACGACAGGGTAGGCGGGTTCCAGCAGACCCACCTCTTCCTCCTCAGCTGGCGAGTGCACCTGGCAGTAGTGCCCAGTCTGGACCCTCCTCCGGTGGCCCTGTGCCACCTGCGGGTGGAAGCGCTGCAGGGGATGGGGCTCGTAGTGTCCGGACTGTGGGTGCGTAGGGAGATCCAGGAAGCTGTTCTTGGGCCCATACGCCAGCTTGAGGCACAGGTGGCACAACTAACAAGCGTGCCTGCTGCCCAGCCTACACAGCCCCCAGCACAGCCCCGTCCTGGGTTGTGAAGGCACAGTGGCAACTGCCCATGGGTGGGGATATCAGTTCCACTGTTGCCATCTGTGGGCTCATGGGCTCTAGATATCCAAACATCTGTCCCCGTCAATTGTGTAACCCCTCCACATGTGTCATACACCGCCCCTGTATGCGTCTTGTTTGTCTTGTCTGTTAACCTACCCAACCTACCTCCCCAGCTATACCGACTTCCTGTACCTGACATACCACTCTCACCTGAAAAAAAAAGGGCACTCTGTACCCACAAAAAAATTACGCCCCATACATAGCTGCCCATTTTGCACACATGTCTGCTGGACATGGAAACTGTCAATTACAATTGGCTGTACAAGTATTATTGTTGTCCTCACATCTCTCTCAGGGGTGGAAGGTTTCAAATGTTACACCAAATTACAAACATATGCACAGCTGTTGCTGATGAAGAAATGGGCAGCTATGGGCCTTACCTACATCCCTCCTGCAAAACCTGAGCTTGTTTCCCTACTGTCTTACCCTCTTTGTGACCCCTTTTTCACCACTTTCCTGTCTCCCCATTTTCATTTCTTTCAAAGAAAATAGCGCGGGTGTGCGCAAGAGTAAGCACTTTTAAGCGGTTGTAAGTGGGTGTGCGCGGAGCTGAATGCCAGTGTGCATGCATGAGCTCCGCGCAAACCAGCGCTAACCCAGTTACAACTGCTTAAAAGTGCCTTAGTCACTCTGAATGACAAGGCCTGTAGTCTGCTCAAAAGCAAAATAAAATCCCACTGTCAGTCCCGAACCCAGGAAACAGTTGTCTGCATGACTTACCACTAAGCCATGACTGTTATATAAGAACATTGTGCTACAATAAATATATCATGTAATAGTAGGAATGAATGTAAAGGGAATATAGGATGTGTAGCACACAAAGCATGTCATGTATATTTACTGTCAAATGTAGTGAATTTCTAGAATAGTAGTGTGTGAACAGAAACAGCCATGCTAGTTAGTAGCTAGTAGGTAATAATGTCACTGTAGCACCTTGCAAGCCACACACATACTCACAGCAGGATAATCACTGCCCATACCCCACAACCTCTTACAGGAACACATCCGGACTAAGTAATGAAAAATGTCGAGCAAAGGGCCAAAAACAGGGACACATTCCAAATAATGCTACAACAAACTTAGGCAGTTCAGAGAGTAACAGGTTCTGCATTTTGTTGGATGTTTGGAAGGGTATGAAGTCTGAAACTTAAATGTTTGTCACTATAGTCTGACTTGAGCCTAGAGTGATTTGCCAGAAAAAGCTGTTTATGAGATATTGACCAAAATATGAGGCAAAAATGTGGACAACCTGCAAATATCTGTACACTTGAGAGGTCTGACACTGCCATATTTGAATAGTTAAGAGCCTAAGACATAGCAACAGTGACTGAGTTACAGGGATGCCCCACAGACTCCCTGTGAAATGTACAAACAGTAGGCAGAAAGGTGTTACAACACATGCAATGGTAACTATGAAGTACTGAAAGTATGCACCACTTGCACGGCAGAAATAGTGTAGTAATACATATGCTCATGCTATCCCACAGTCACAACTGCAGAATACCAGACAATTTAATGGGTGTATTCCACTGATATGTACCATTCCATGAGGCAGATAAAAGATGCATCTGAGAGTCTCTGGGGCCTGCTCAGCAGCATACTCAAATACCCTAATAGATGTCAAGGCCCACACCATGGCCAGACCACACTGCATGTAGTAACACCCTAGCAGATATAGCAAGCATTCCAAGGTGTGAATGTACATGGAAATTAGGAAAGCCACAGCAACACACTACAGTCAAGACACCTAGCAGGCATACAAGTAGTGAATGTAAAGAGCAAATATTGAAGCCATAGCAACAAAGTGCAAGAGCCACTGCTATATACCAGTTACACCACATGTCCCACAGGAAAGCACACACACCCACATTAACAGTAGTAGTAGTCTTAGGTGTCAGTGTACATACACACTTAGTACAGGAAACTGGAGAAATAAATGGAGAAATGTTAATCTACAACACAGCCAGGAATATGAGAGGGATACTAACCTTTACACTCACAGAACAGTGTCCACAGCATACCAGCATGGTCCCTGCCCTTAAACTCTGAAAGGGCTATGCCTATCTCACATACCTTTTTATAGCACTGTCCTGGAATCACAGTGAGAACTGCAATCAGTACACAACTGGCTGTGTGCAATTAGCAAATGCTGGTTAACAATTGGTACAGAGGCCATCACATGGACATATGCAGATACCTACAAAAGCATGCTGTACTCCCAGTCCACACATGCAATACTTTCATTGCACCCTGTGGAGAGACAGAGAGAGAGAGAGAGAAAAAAAAAAAAAACACACACACACAAACAAAACCAGTTATCAACAACCACGCGAAAGCTGACAACTGGCAACTGGAGCAGCAGGACACCAAACCAGACGGCAACGCAAGCAGCTGTGACAAACACAGGTAATGTAAAGTAATACTTTAAAAGTCTAGTAAAGTAAAAAGGAGAGAGCACTCCAAAAGTAACCGCACTTTATTGATACAAAAGACAGCAACAAGTAATCCAAAACGTGTGATCCAAGCAAAATAAACGCTTTCCAAGCATACACAGCGTTTTCGTCCACTAGACAGTGAGACTTCATCAGACAACTGAATGTAATGCAACTAATCATTTATGTATTGAAATTTAAAATCCAATAACCATTAGAAAAACTTTGCATTTGGGCTAAGCCAATAGATGTAATGGGGCTCATTAAGAATTAAAATCTACACAACATAATTAATGTTAAAATGAATTTAAAACCTTTTCACACAAATAATCATGTTGTTAAAATATGTTGGTAGTTTGATGATTAAGTCAAATAAAAAGTAGATTGATAAATACAATAAAATAAGAAAAGACTTTAAAAGTCTACATACTGTGAACCCTCCATATGTGTCATTGGTCTGTATCCATATGTATATGAAGATGTGCATAGGGCAGGGGACATACAGCAACTATCAGTGAAGGCTGTACATACATATGTATGTGAGGGCATCTATTTGCACATATCAATGTAGGTTGTAGTGCAATGTACAAAGTAGGTTTCACAGTTATGTATGTTTAGCAGTATGTTAGTGTGTGTTTACAGTTTTGTAAACAAACATGTTGATATACCTATCTATCATATGGATACGTATGTATGTCAATATATGTATGTATGTATATATATATATATATATATATATATATATATATATATATATATATATATATATCTAATATGCATTTATGTATACATACATAGAGAGGGATGTAGGAATACATAGACAGATGTAGATAGATAGAATATGTACAAACATATATATGTAATACACACATACAGATATAGATATATGTAGATACATATACATAGACAGACAGATCTGACTATCTACAGATATGACTGTATATGACGATCTCACACTCCCCCTGTCCCACCCCCTCTGTCACTCTCACCCCCTCTCTGTCACACACACACCCCCCTCTTTCCATATCTATAGCAATATATGTACATTGATATATATATGTGTATATGTATACAGACATATATATATATATATATATATATATATATATATATATATATATAGACATATATATATACATATATATATATATATATATATATATATATATATATATATATATATATATACATATATATATAGAGAGAGAGAGAGAGAGAAATGTATATATATTCTGAGTGAGGCACATGTGTTCAGATGTATTGCAACAGGTGCCTGGTTACAAAGGCATGGAGTGAACACCAGTGTCAAAACTGGAGTACCATACCCCATTTCAAATCACCTACACCAGTAACCACCAGATATGTGATTGGCTGCCCACCACTGCATGTGTCAGGGGTGAACAGGGTCATAAATGTGTACAATTGTCCCCCCAATGATATTCACAGTGGTACACTATTCATGGAATACCTGCACATGGTATGTGTCAGCAGACATGGTGTGTCAGCTATGGACATGTAGGTCAGTGTACCCCTCCACACCACACAATGGCTGCCACGGTATGTACCTCACATGACAGCTACAGATATGGAGAAGGACACAGTGACATGTACAACACTGTGACAATGCACTCAAACATATTACCAATGCACAGTGACTGACAACACTACAGAGTACACACATACTACCCACATAGAGGTTACCACTCCTGGATTTACATACTTAAGTCACACCCATGACAGATGTCCAACAACCATAGTAACACCTCACACCATCCATAACCTAAATGACTGCTGTGTGTCGTCCGTGACACTGCAGTAGAGAGCACATGGCAGAGGTACAGGTTCCTACCCACAGATAAGACATACCCTGCAATAAACCACACAGCATTAAGAAGCAAGACTCCCCATGAATACATGTCACACATACCCCTGCTGAATGTTAGTCAGAAAGGTAATATGCCATATGAGTCACCCTGTGTAACTGTTTGACAGGAGCAGGTACCATCACATCACATGTGTCACAAAAGTCAGGGTAGCAGAACAGTATGCTGCTGTAGTCCCAGGGGCAATAGCATATTGTATTGTATTGTATTGTAATGTATTGTATTGTGTTGTATTGTACTGGTATGTAGAGGTGCCTCCTTTGTGGAGTGGAACCACTGCTGCTGTACGCCAGTGTACAGGTACATATCCTGTAGTCAGGCTAGTGTTACATAGCACTTCTATATGTGTGTTTAGCTCCTCTTGGAGTTCATGTAGCATGCAACCGGGGATACCATCAGGTCCCATTCATGTTGTGTTTTCTGCTTTTCTGAGGGCGGCTCTCACCTAGACATCTGTGATGACAGGGAGGTTACAGTCAGCTGGGATACGTATGTCTTAGTTTGGGGGAGAGGGAGGGGGGAAACTTGCACTGAACCTGTCTGCCACAATGTTGCCAATATCTGTGGGTTCAGTGAATTATTTGTTGTTGTGTACTAACTATGAGCATATTGGAGGGTTTCTGACCAGGTTGCTAACATAACTGAAGAAGGCCTTGTGGTTATCTGTAGTGTCCCCGTTGATTTCCCTCTCAAAGTTGCCCATGGATGTTTGTATGAGAGAAAATAGCTCCTTACTAGTGCTGATCAGACATGCCTTCCCTTTATGGAATTATGCTCTGTCTTGCAGTAGCTTCCATCTTTTGTTATACAATTTGTCTATGGCTGGGGTCCACCAGACAGGATGCTTTTCCTTTGTGGAGAGTGTCTTGGTCTTATATGGGATTGCATGATCCATGCATTCTCGGAGATGTCCGTAGAAATCATTTGTGAAGGGGTCAGCATTGTGGGTTGTGTCTTCCACTGGCCCAGTGGGCTTAAAGGATACCATGTCAGTGTTATGAAGTGTAAAGTTTGCCTTTGAAATGTTATTGTGATGGTGGTGGAGGTGGGATATGTATATCCAGGGCAATTAGTTTGTGGTCAGCTCACAGTAGTTGATGATGTACCTCATACAGTACATCGATACAAACCCCCAGAGTGAGGAGGTGCTTTGGACCTGAATCAGTGTTCTGACTGCTGTGGTTTGGTTGTATGTCATTTGGAGTGTGCCAGGTACTGTTGCACAGTTGTTGGCTGAGCACTAATACCTGGCCATTTACATGTGTATCCACCAATAGACAGACAGATGCTATATATGTGAGATATGTTGTATCACAACAGTCAAGTAGCATGTGTAGTATGTGTGCCAAATTCTGCTGACATATTTTGCTGATATCATGTTATTTCCTTTTTCAGGACCATGGCTCACTAGCGCAATCCAGTGTACTCTGCAGCTGAGGATGAGGAGATACACCAGAGCCTGATGCGGGATTATGCAATACTCTTTTCCCGCACCAGCCAGAATCAGCAGGAGAGGGCTGCACTGTGGCAAGACCTGGTCCGTCGGGTAAATGACATAGGCACGCATAATAGGACATATGAGCAGGTACGATATCACTGCAGTGATTTAATCAGAAATGTCCGTCAGCTTGCGTCGGATATCCACAGGCAACAGGTTGCCACAGGTGGTGGGGTGGTTACACATCCCCCACTCACCAGACTGGAGGGATTACTCATAAGTGTTGTGGCTCCAGCCTGCCAACAACAACAACAGCAGCAGACCTGCATTATGATGGAGGCTGGAGCCACACAGCAGCAAGACTACGAGCGTGCTGGTAATATGCCATATGCATAGTTGACTGTTGTGTACACTGGTAGTTAATGCATGTGTGAGGTGTGTCCTTGGTTTGTAGCTGTCATCATAGTATTTAATGTGCAAGTGTGATATTCTCAATATCAGCAGCTGACCTGTGAAAGGCGACTGTTGTACTACTGACCTGTATCATACTCAGTAACAATGGCACAGTTATGCCCACTGACATTAATTTCCACACTTCTGCAGGTCCCCCCGGTGTAACAGCAATGCAGCCTATCCATGCGGGTGAGTGTGTATTAACAATACCTTTAATTGTCCTGATAGTAATAGTAATATTAGGCTCACTGAGTAGTGCTCTGTGTATGCATGCAGGTGTGTCTCTGTCTGTGGGTTGATATCTCGCATACTGAGTAGTGTGCAAGTGTGCAACTGGGTGCATGTGTGCATGTGTGCACGTGTGCACCTGTGCATGTGTGCATGTGTGAACCTGTGCATGTGTGCATGTGTGCATGTGTGCATGTGTGCACCTGTGCATGTGTGCAAGTGTGCACCTGTGCATGTGTGCACATGTGCATGTGTGCATGTGTGCATGTGTGCACGTGTGCACCTGTGCATGTGTGCATGTGTGCATGTGTGCATGTGTGGATGTGTGCACCTGTGCATGTGTGGATATGTGCACCTGTGCATGTGTGCATGTGTGCATCACTGGTAACATTGTGTAGACATTGTAAACTGTGTTTCCTGTTTCCCTCCCACAGGTTCGGGTGCTGCTCTGGTGTCATGCAGCAGGGAACCTGAATCAGGTGCCACGGGTACTGATAATGATGACATCTGTGTAATGGCACAGGAAGGTATGCCAGGGTCCGTCATTGGTCAGCCAATTGACAGTACACAGCTATCAACCCCATCAATGCGCACAGTTATCCTGCCAATACACCCTTTGCCACCAATGTCCCTAGGTGATGGACAGGATACAGTGGGCATTGACCAGGGCAATGTGGTATCTGTGGCACATGCTTCCCCACACAGCAGCCATGGGCATGGCCCTGAGATGGTACCACACAGACAGATGTCCAGGGGTTCTCATGGGAGCATCCGTGGGAGTACTGCCCCTGTCAGATGTGCCCACAGAGGTCTTACAACCTCAGCTATGTTTCGGGCTGTCATGCAGCCGCAGTCACATATGGAACGGTACACCAGACAGGGTCTGAGGGAGCTGACAGCATGTCGCACAGCCATGACTGACAGTATGCATGACATTGCAGCTGCCATCCATAATTTCACCGATGTCATAGACAGACGTTGTGGGGACATATTAGATCAGTTCCACAACTACATATCCATGAGCCAGTGCGATGGTGGATGGTTGAGGTGTCGACGTGGGCATATGACAGCAACAGCAGCAGCTGGCGGTCGTCACGGACGACAACAGGGCTGCGGCCGCCCCCATAGTGCCAGCAGCAGCCCCAGCAATGCTGGGTCTGTGCTGTCATCAGACCGCCCCAGGAGACCACGTGCACGTGGCTCTGGACAGGCCCGACAGGGATCTGTGTCCAGTCAACGAACACCTGCTTCTGATGACAGTACCCAGTCTGGATTGGTACCGGATACGGTCCATAGCACCCCTGCATGGCACAGGTACCGTGTCCATGGCCAGAGACACTGATCTGTATGACCTGGCAGGTACAGTCTGTGGCTGTCCACAAACACCAGTATATGGCAGCCATGAGGTGGAACTGTGTGCATCCATACACACATGCAAATTGACAACACCTAGGGCTACCGCATACACGCACACACTGCAACAACATTGCCCCACCTTGTACTGCTGTCTCTCACCAACACACATACACATACATGTCAGTTGGTGGTATCAGTGGCAGACTCAGGCATACCAAGTTCACACCCTGTGCATATGATGAAACTGTGCCACCTCCTGCAATCTGTAACATCATTGCAGGTACAGGTTAACATGTTGCTGATGCACAGGGTGACTACATAGACGTGTAGTAATAGTATCATGTTGTTAACAGTACTGTGTGCTGATATAATTGTGAGTATATCCCAGCATGCCTGATGCAGTAAGGGTATGATTGTCTTGTACTGTTGTCTACACCCATGGTAAGTACCATACTGTATCATCTGCACATGTTGGCATACTGGTGGTAAGGATGTCAACAGAAGGCTACATACATAGGTAGCACAGGGGAAAAAAAAAAATTTTTAAAAAAGGGGCCCGGGGTTTTTTCCCCCCCCCTTTTTTTTTTTGGGGGTTTTTTGGGGGGGAAAAAAAAAAACAAGGGCCCCCCCCCCAATTTTAAAAAACCCCCAAAAACAAAAAATTTGGGGGGGCCCCAAAATTGGGGGGGGGGGGGGCCCCCAAGAGGGGGCCCAAAAAAATTTTTTTTTTTTTTTGGGGGCCCCGGGTTTCCCCTTTTTTCCCGGGTTTTGGGGGGTTTTTTTTTGGGGGGGCCCCCCCCCCCTTTTTTTTAATTAAAAAGGGGTTTTAATTTACCCAAAAGGAAGGGGGGTTTTTTTTTTTAAAAAAAATTTTTTTTTTTTTTTTTTTTCCCCCCAAAATTCCCCCCCGGGGGGCCCCCGGGCCCCCCTTTCCCCCTTTTTTTTTTTTTTTTGGGGGGGGTTTTTTTTTTTTTCTTCCCCTTTTTTTTCCGGTTTTCCCCCCCTTTTTTTTTTTAAAAACCCCCCAAACCCCCTTTTTTTTCCCCTTGGCCCCTTTTTTTTTCCCCCGGGAATCACAATACTTTTGGGGGAAAAAAAATTTTTCCCCCGGGTTTTGGGGAAAATGTGGGTCATGGGGAAAAAAAGCCCCCCAAAAAAAAACCCCCCCCCGGGAAAAAAAAAAGGGCCCCCCCCCCGGGGGGGGGAAAAAAATTAAAAAGGGGGGAAAAATACCAAAAAAAAATTTTTGGGCCCCCCAAAAAAACAAAACCCCCCCAAAAAAATAAAAATTTTGGGGAAAAACCCCCCGGGGGGCCCCCCAACATTAAAAGGAAAAAGGGAAAAAAAAACCCCCAAAAATTTTTTTCCCCCGTTTAAAAAAAACCCCCCCCTTTTTGGGGGTTTTTTTTTTTTTGGGGAAAACCCCCCCCAAAGGGGAAAAAAAGGGGGAAAATTTTCCCCCCCCAAAAAAACTTGGGGGGAAAAAAAACCCCTTTTTTCCCCCCCCCCCCTTTTTCCCAAAAAAAAACCCAAAAATTTAATTTGGAACCCGGGTTTTTCCTTTTGGGCCCCCCAAAAATTTTTTTAATTCTGAAATTTTTTTTTAAAAAAAAAAAAGGTTTGGGTTTTGGTTTTTTTTTTTTCCCCCCCCCAAAAATTAAAACCCCCCCTTTCCCCAAAAAAATTTTTTTAAAAAAAATTTTTTAAAAAAAACCCCCTTTTTTAAACCCCCCCCAAAAAAAAATTTTCCCAAAAAACCCAAAAACCCAATTAAAAAATTGGGAAAAAGGCATAATTTTTTTCCCCCAAAATTTTTTTTTTGGTTTAAAAATTTTTTTTTTTAAAAAAAAAAAAAAAAAACAATTTTTTTAAAAAACCCAAAACCCTTTTAAAATTAAAAAAAGGGGGGGTTTTTTTTGGGGGCCCCTTTTTGCTGTACTTTGGGGGGAAATTTTTTTTAAAAAAAGGGGGGGGTTTTTTTCCAAAAGGGGTTTTTTTGGTAAAAAACCCCCCCCCCCCCCCCCCCAAAAAATTTTTTGGAATTAAAAAATTTTTCCCCCCTTTTTTTTTGGGCCTTTTTGGGGGGTTTTTGGGGGCCCCCTTTTTTAAATTTTTTTTCCTCGGAAAAAGGGGGGGGCCCCCCCTTTTTTTTCCTTTTTTTTTGGGGGCCCAAAACCCTTTAAACCCTTTTTTTTGGTTTTAAACCCACCTCTTTAAAGCAAAAAAAACCGGCCTTTTTTTTCCCCCTTTTTTTTTGGGGTTTTTTTGGGGGGGTTTTTTTTTAAAAGGGGGGGGGGGGTTTTTTTTTTTTGGGGGGGCCCCAAAACCCCCCCCAAAAAAACCCCCCCAAAAAATTTTAAAAAAAATTTTTTTTTTTAAGAAAACCAAAAAAAAATTTGGGGGGGTTTTTTTTTTTTGTCCCCCTTTCCCCCCGGGGGGGGGGGTTTCAGGTTTTGGGGGGAATTTTTTTGGCCCCTTTTTTAAAAGGGGCCCTTTTTTTCCCCCGGAAACCCCAAAAAACCCCCCCCCAAAAAAAATTCCCCCCTTTTTTTTTTTTCCCCCCGGGGAAACCCAAAAAAATTTTTTTTTTTTTCCCGGGTTTTTTTCCCGAAAAAAAAGGGGGGGGGTTTTTTTTTTTCCCCCCGGGAATTTTTTTAAAAAAAAATTTTTTTTTAAAAAAAAAATTTTAAAATTTTAAACCCCAAAAATTTTTTTAAAAAAAAAAAGGGGGGTTTTTTAAATTTTTTTTTTTTTTGGGGGGGCCCCCCCTGGGTTTTAAAAAAAGGGGGGGTTTTTTGGAAAAAAAATTTTTTAAAAAATTTTTTCCCCCCCCAAAAAAACCCCCCCGGTTCAAACCCCCTTTAATTTGGAAATTTTTAAAAAAACCCCCCCCCCCCTTTTTTTTTTTTGGGTTTTGGGGCCCCGGGTTTTATTTTCCCCCCTTTTAATTTTTGTTTTGGGGGGTTTTTTTTCCCCCCCCTTTTTTTGGGGGGGGAATTTTTTCCCCCCCTTTTTTCCCTTTTTAAAACCCCAAAATTTTAACAAAATTTCCCCCCCCCCAAACCCCCTTTGGGGGGTTTTAAAAAACGGGTTCCCCAAAATTCCCCCAAAATTTGGGTTGGAAAAAAGGTTCCCCCCCCCGGTTTAAATTTTAACCTTTTTTGGGGGCCAAAAAACCCCCGGGAAAAAAACCCCCCCTTTTGGGGGCCCTTTTTCCCAAAAACCCCTTTTTTTGGCCCCCCTTTTTTTTACCCTTTTTTGGGGGGGGTTTTTTGGGGGTTTTTTGGGGGGGTTTCCTTTTAAAATTGGGTTTTAAAAAAGGAAATTTTTTAATTTTCCCCCCGGGTTTTCCCTTTTCATTTTGGGGGGTTTGGGTTTTTGGGAAAAAACCCCCCTTTTTTTTTTGGGGGCCCCCCAAAATTTTTAACCCGGGGGGGGCCCTTTTTCGGGTTTTGGGGGGGGGGGAAAATTTTTTTTTTTTTTAAAAATTTTTTTCCCTTTTTCCCCCGGGGTTTTACCCCCTTTTTTAAAAAATTTAAACCCCCAAATAGGGGGTTTCAAAACCCCCCCCAAAGGGGGTTAAAAAACACCCAAAAAAGGGGGTTTTTTTTTTTAAAAAAAAACCCCCGGGAACGGGAAAATTGGCCTTTTTTTGGGGGGGGCGCCGGGGTTTTCCCCCTTTTTTTTTTAGAAAATTTTTTTTTTTTGGGGGAGGTTTTTTAAACCCCCCTTTAAAAATTTTTTTTTTTTGGGTTGGGGGGTTTTTTTTTAAAATTTTGGGGGCCCCGGTTCCTTCCCCTTTTTTTTTGGGGGGGGGAAAACCCCCCCCAAAAAAAATTTCCAAATTTTTGGGGGTTTTTTTTTTTTGGGGGGGCCCCCCCCCTTTTTTTTTTTTTCCCCCTTTTTAAATTTTGGGCTTTTTTTTTTTTTTTTGGGGGGAAAGGGGGGTTTTTTTTTTATTCTTTTTTGGGTTTTTGTTTTTTTGTGGGTTTTTAAGGGTTTTGGGGGGGATTTTTTTCCCGGGGGGGGGGGTTTTTGGTTTTCCTTTTTTTTTTTTTTAAAAGGGGGTTTTTTTTTGGGGGGGGGAAAGTTTTGGGAAAAAAACCCTTTTTTTTTTTTGGGAAAAGGGTTTTTTTTTTTAAAAAAAATTTTTTTTTTTTTTTTAAAAAATTTTTTTTTTGGGGGGGTTTTTAAAAAAACCCCTTAAAACCCCTTTTTCCCCCGGTTTTTTTTTGGGAAGGTTTTTCCCCCCCCCGGGGGGGGGCCTTTAAAAGGGTTTTTTGGGGGGGCCCTTTTTCCCCCCAAAAAAAAAATTTAAAACCCCCCCCCCCTTTTTTTTTTTTTTTTTTGGCCCCTTTTCCGGAGGGGGGTTTTGGGGGTTTTTTCTGGTTTTAAAATTTTTCATTTTTTGGCCCCGTCCCGGGGTTTGGTTTCAATTCCCCCCCCTTTTTTGGGGGGGGGGTTTTTTTTTTTTGGTTTTTTTTTCCCAAGGTTGGGGTTTTGGGGGGGGGGGGGAAAAAAAAAAAATTTTTTTTTTTTATTTCCCAAAAGGGTTGGGGGGTTTTTGGGGGGGGAAAAGGCCCCGGGGGATTTTCCAATTTTTTTGAAAGGTTTGGGGCCCTTTTTTTTTAAAAAATTTTTTTTTTAAAAGGGGGTTTTTTTTGTAACCCTTTTTTTTTTTTAAAAAAAATTTTTTCCCCCCGGGGGGGTTTTTTTTTTTTTTGGGAAAATTTTTTTGGGGGGGGGGCCCCCGGGGGGGGGGTTGTTTTTTCTTTTTGGTCTTTTTGGGAAATTTTGGGTTTTTTTTTTTTTTTGGGTTTGGGGGGCCCTTTTTGGGGGGGGTTTTGGAAACCCCCCCTTTTTGGGGGCCAAACCCCAAAAAACCCCCCCCTTTGGGGGGGCCCCCAAAAATTTTTTTTTCTAAAAATCCAAAAAAATTTTTTTTTTTTTTTTTGGGCCCCCCTTTTTGGGGGGGGGGGTTTTTGGGGGGACAAAATTAAAAAGGGGGGTTTTAAAGGGGGTTTTTTTTTTGGGGGGGGGGCCCCCCCCCCCGGGGGAAAAAAATTTTTTTTAAAAAAGGGGAAAGGGGGTTTTTTTAAAAAGGAATTTTAAAGGGGGAAATAACCCCCCTTTTTCCCCGGGAATTTTTCCTTTTTTTTAAAAGGGGGGGGGGGTTTTTTTTTTTCCCCCCCCTTTTTTTGGGGGGTTTTTTTAAGGGTTTTTTTTTTCCCCCTTTTTCCGGGGTTTTTAAACCCTTTTTTGGGTTTTTAAAGGGCCCCTTTTTGGGGGGGTTTCCCTTTTTCCGGCCTTTCCCCAATTTTGGGGGCCCCCCCCCTTTTTTTTTTTTTTGGGGGGCCCCCTTTCCCTTTTGGGTTTTTTGGGGTTTTTTTTTGGGGGTTTTTGGGTTTTTTTTTTGGGGGGGTTTGGGGCCCCCTTTTTTCCCCCGTTGGAAAAGGGGTTTTTTTGGGGGGGGAAAAAAAATTTTTTTTTTTGGGGGGCCCCCGGGGTTTTTTTTGGGGGGTTTGGGGGTTTTTTCCCCCCCCCTTTTTTTGGGGGGTTTATGTTTTTCGTTTTCCCCCAAACCCCCGGGGGGCCCCTTTTTTTAAAACCCTTTCCCCCAAAACCCCCCGGGGGGAAAAAAAACCCCCAAAAAAATTTTTTTTTTTGGGGGGGGGGGTTTTTTTTCCCCCCAACCCCCTTTTTTTGGGGTTTTTTTTTTTCCCCCTTTCCCGGTTTTTAAGGGTTTTGGGGTTTTTTTTGGGGGGGTTTTTTCCCCCCCCGGGGGGTTTTTGGGGGGGGGCCCCCCCTTTAGGATATTTTTTTGGGGGGGGGCCCCGGGCCCAAACCTTTTTTTTTTTTTTGGGAATTTTTTCCCCCCCCGGGGAAACCTTTTTTTGAAAAAAAAGGGGGGGGAAACCCCTTTTTTTTTTTTTTTTTTAAAAGGTTCCCTTTTTTTCCCCCCAAAAAAAAGGTTTTGGGGTTTTTTTGTTTTTTTTTTTCCCTCTTTTTTTTCCCCTTTTTTTTGGGGGGCCCTTTTTTGGTTTTTAACCTTTTTTTTTTTTTCCCGGGGGGGGGGGAAAAAAACCCCCGGGGTTTGACAAGGTTTTAAAAAATTTTTTGGGGGGGGGGCCCCCCCAAAAAATTTGGGGGCTTTGGGGGCCCCCCTTTTTGGGCCCCCTTTTGGGCCCCTTGGGGGGAAAAAAGGAAAAGGGGGGCCCGGGGCCCCCATTTTTTTTCCCCCCGGAAACCCCCCTTTGGGGGGGAAAAAATTTTTTTAACCCCTTTTCCAATTTTTTTCCTTTTCCCCCTTTTTTTTTTTTTCCCCCCCTTTTTTTTTAAAAAAGGGGGCCCGGGTTTAAAAACCCAATTTAAAAAACCCCCCTTTTTTAAAAATTTTTTTTGTTTCACCCCCAAAACCCAAAATTTTTTTGGGGGGGCCCTTTTTTTTTTTTTAAAAAATTTTTTTTAATTTTTTGGGCCCGGGGGGGTTCTTTAAAAAAAAAATTTTTTTTTTTTTTCCGGGGGCCCCGGCCCCAAAACCCCCTTGGCAAAACCCCCCAAAATTTTTTTTTTTTGGGGGGGGGTTTTTTTTTTTTTCCCCTTTTTTTTCCCCCCTTTTGGGGGGGGGCCCCTTTCCCAAAAATTCCCCGGGGGGTTTTTTTTTTCCCCCTTGGTTTTGGGGGGTTTTTTTTAAAGGTTTAGGGGTTTTTTTTGGGGGGGTTTTGGGTTTTTTTCCCCCCGGGGGGTTTTTTTTTTTTGGTTTTTTTTTAAAAAATTTTTTTTTTTTTTTTTTTTTTGGGGTTCTTTTTTTTTTTAAAAATTTTAAAAAAAATTAAAAAACCCCTTTTTTTAAAACCCCCCCAAATTTTTTTTCCCTTTTTTTGTTTTTTAAAAGGGGGAATTTTTAAATTTTTTTTTTTTTTTTTTTTATTTTTTTTAATTTAAAAAGGGGGGGAAAATTTTTTTTTTCCCTTTTTTAAATTTTTTTTTTTTTGGTTTTAAAAGGGGGGAAAAACCCGGAAAGGATTTTTTTTTGGGGTTTTTTTTTAAATTTTAAATTTTTTTTGGGGGGGTTTTTTTTTTTTTTTTCCCCCCGGTCCCCTTTTGGGCCCCTTTTTGGGGAAAATTTTTTTAAAAAAGTTTTAGGGGGGTTTTTTTTAATTTTTCCCTTTTTTTTTCCGGTTTTAAAACCTTTTGGCCCCCTTTTCCCCTTTAAAATTTTTTTTTTAAAAACCCCAAAAAAAAGGGGGTTTTTTCTTTTAAAATTTTTTTTTTTTTTTTAAAAAATTTAAAAACCCCCCGGGGTTTTTTTTAAAAATTTTTTTTTGGCTTTTTTGGGTTTTAACCCCCCAAAAAGGGGGGGTTTTTAATTTTTAAAAAAAAATTTTTTTTAAAATTTTTTTTAAATTTGGGGGTTTTCCATTTACTTGGGAAAAAATTTTTTTTTTTGGGAAAAAAAGGGGGGGGTTTTTTTTTTTCACCCCCCCTTTTTTTTTTCCTTTTTTGGGGTTTCCCCAAAAAAAGGGGGAAAAAAAAAAGGGGGGGAAAAAAATTTTTTTCCCCCGTTTTAAAAAATTTTTTTTTTTTGGCCCCCTTTTTTTTTTTAAAAAAAAGAAAATTTTTTTTTTTAAAAAAAAAAGGGGGGGGTTTTTTTTTTTTTATTTCCCCCAAAGGGGAAAAAAAAAATTTTAAAAAAATTTTTTTTTGAAAAATTTTTTTTTAAAAATTTTTTTTAAAATTTCCCTTTTTAAAAAAAAAAAATTTTTTTTTTTGGGGGGGGGGTTTTTAAATTTAATTTTTTTAAAAAAAAAGGGGTTTTTTTTTAAAAAACCCCCCTTTTTGCCCCCCTCCTTATGACAGCTATGGCAGCCCCTAGCATTTCTGCTCTGAGTTCAGCTTTTTCAGTTTTCACTTCTAATAGCTTACTCCTGTCTTGCAGTGTCTCTTGAGAGAAACATCCCGCACTGCTGTTTGCAGAGTTTTAAGTGCTTGGCTGAGGTAGTATTCTGCCTGTGTAATTGCCTGCTTCTAATTGTTTTCACCTGCTAGCTCCAGCAGTATTCCCTGCTAGCTTCCTACTAATTCTGTTGCTTCCTATTTCCTCTCTGTTTCCTCAGGGGGGAGCAACGTGCATACCAGCAAAAACATGCTCACAGTGGCTTACACACGTGCACACATGCTTACACGGTTCAGAATCTACTTATTCGGGTTAAAATGTGCGCACACCAGCGCAAACAGTCTTACAAGTCTGCCAACAGGCTCCCACATGCTCAGTCTGCCTTACACGAGTGCACACTGCCTTACTAGCGCCTCATGGCGCGCACATGTGCGCATGCACGCCCAGCAAGAAACTTTGGTGTAAGCAACAGTGTACACCTTCCATTTCTTGACTTTCTCATGCTTATCTTGTGGCACTCCTCTTTCCATGATATGTGTCTGACATCTGTCATGTAACACTGACCTCCAATGAACTGCATTTCTTTCTGCCATTCCCCCCTGTGATGCCACCTATCTCCTACTCTATTCCTCCCCCTTGTGTATCTCTTACACTACTCAGAATGTGCTCATTTGCTATGTGACAGTGGAATTCAGTATCCTAACACTCATTTACATCAGATTGCCTACTAATGCTTAGTTACATGTCTTAGACTCGGCTTCCCCCCTTAGCAACCACTAAACGGTGGCCATGTTGTTTTTGGTCTGCTGGTCCCTGCATTGTAAATCCATGTATTGCATAAAACCCACATTTGTGGGTTTATAACCTTCATTTTTATGTTTTATACAGCGCAGCCCGTTTGCGAGGGGCTGTGCTGCGTTTAAACATCCGAAAAAAAAAATGTGTTTCTTATATTTGCATCGGAGTACCTTGCCAATGGCCACATATTTGGCCATTGGCATGCTGCCTGACACATATGCACCCTTTATTTGGAGATGACATGGCTCCATTGTGTTTTTTGCAGAAACGTACTCAGTTGTCAACTGAGTACATTTCTGCAGCTAAAACGGCTCTTACATGGGCTGCTTTGGGCTTCCTGGATCGCTAATCTACCTCATTTGCATGCCTTTCGGCTGCAAGTGAGGTGATTAGCATATCCACGCCCACTCCGTGCAAGAGACGTTTTAGCTGGTCTCTTGCATGGAATTTAGGGCTGTTCCTGGATCGCGAGGGCTGCATGGAGTCTTACACAACTCTTAGACTCCGTGCAAGCCTTCCTGAATCCTGCCCTTTATCTTTTTTGGAAATTGTTATAGAAACTTCTTAAAACTTTATGTAAGTGTTATTGTTATCTCGGAGCTTTTCACTGAAAATTGACTTTTTTGGGCCAGGTGGACTTTCATTTTATACAAATGCCAATAAATAAATATTTAGCCAAATGTGTCTATTCCTGCATGACTTATATATTATCATTCCTCACACTTATTCTAAGTACTGTAGATCATGATAATTGAACAGTGATGTTTTTAGACACTCTTTCTTATTCTTGTTAATTCAGTCATTTTGTACTGTCTCATAATTTAGTGACTGACAGTCATGGAAAGGAGAAGTGGTAAAAATGTGGCATTTTAATGCACATCTTTTGACTCCCATTACTTTGCTTCCTTGTACTTGGTAAATGAGTAAAGTGTCATTTTTTGCACTGACCAATCATATGGAAGAGATAGTATAACCCAGACCAAGGGCTATGCAATGGCTTTTGTGGAGTACTGTGGCAGACATCTGTGCTACATGGCTTTAAGTTAGAGTCTCTTCTACATGTTTCTGTTGGCTTATCAGTGTACCCCTTTTGGTGCCCTTCTGTATGAGGTCCACAATCATTTCACAACAGGATTACTAGTGACTGATGGTTGAAGGATCTCTTATTATTTTATCCCACTTGTTTGTTTTCTGGCTTTGCACACAGAATTTCAGCTGATTCCGTGCAAGCCATTCTCTCCCTTTCAAGGAGATATTATTGATTTTAAGCCTCAGAAAAGAGACATTGCCTAGCATATATATCATTTCATAGCATTTCATCTACTATTCCTGGCCTTAGGGAAGGTTATACACAATCACCTGCCCCTTGGTCATTTATTGATGCAGTATTTTCTGGACTTCTTTATGAGGTCGGAATGGGGGTCAGCTCATGACCTACCTGATTTTTTTTTTGACATGACTCACTAAATACCATATTTGGCTTGAAATATATGTAGAGGGTATATACTATGGACCCTAGTTATTTAAATTGCACAGTGAATGATACTAGTACTACTGGTTGAAATAATTGTACTACATTTTATAGAAAATTCATGGCTACAAAGGATTTCATTTTACATGGCAGTAAGTTCATCATTCCACTTAATAAATTACTGGTCTAGTTTGAATTACTAACAGCCAATAGGGCCTGAAGTACACAATTATTTGTAAGACACTCAACAAATTGTTAGTATGTGTAGCACCTGCAGTTACAAACGCAATGAGGTTATGCCTGCTTATTGAACGGTGACAGCATCAGCTAAGGGTGTAATGTGGAAACACAAATGAACTGGAAATTTTATAAATATAAATCCAAGAGAGACCAAACAGACAGACAGACAGAGATAATAATTCAACAGATATCTATTATGTTACAGAATATAACACAGTATTTGTACAAATAGGGGAAATAGTGAAAACATGGTAGAAATTATTACATAAAGATGCATTTTTCATGAAAGTTTAAATTTGTCTTTCTGATATTATATAGAAGTCATAGCATATTAGTCCATACGTATTTAAGACCTAAGGAGAGAATTATTGCGTGAACCACACAGGAGTTCTTTTCCCTGCAGATCTTCTGTGTGTGTGTTTTTGTTTAATCAGTTAGATGTTTAAACAAATTAACTGTGTTGATTTCCAGACTGCATCTCTACCTGATTCAAAAATGATTGTTTGTTACACCTATATAAATCAGGTTACTCGGGCATGTCATAGATATTAAAAATATGCATCTTGAAAGCACTGTAAACAGGCATTTTAAGAAAGATATCAAACATCTGTCAATTAGTTAAAAGCCACAAATTTTTAATTGTTCTTTGAGTGCAGGTAATGGCTAAATGAACTGTTATAGAAGGAAAGAACACACTTTGATATTGAAGCCTAGCACTAGGAGTACAAAAGTGCTAAAACTGGCATATTTCTGCTTCGTTATTGGTTAATGTTGATTTTCTGTCTTAGCATGTTGCCTGTTATTTGCAATATTGTCATACTCTTAAGCGAAATCCAAGGCATTAGAGCAATGTCAAGTTTGGTTCAAGCACTGATACACTCTATTTGTTTTATTATTTCATTATTGATTCAGTAGTTTGTCTTCCACTTTTTAGCAGCATTTGTTCATATGGGCAAGGAAGTTAGTGTGAGCTCCTTTCTGATCTGCTAGTAGTTTACAGCAGGAACATGAGCAGGTGGTGCAGTCGCTTGATTTAGAACACTTGTTGATTGGTTTATCTGCTCATCTGTGTGTCACTATAATCATTAATTGGATAATTTGACAATTGCTATGCCTCTTGCTCAAATCTTCTGAATTTGATTTTTCTTGCCTGCTGCTTGTTTCAATACCTTGGCTGGTGGTGGTTAGGAAACAATGTCTCATTTTTGTCTTGGAATACATACAGAACATTTGATCTGCCCCTAAAATGTGCAAGACAGCAGCACTAGTTTATTTATGTAAACTATTACTAAGGATAGCCTTTCAGAACACAGAACAGACAGTTCTCCCCTCTAACTAGTATTTTTATTGATGATTTCTGACCTTCAAAGATAACACCATCCAATAAACACAATGTGGTGGAAACATTTGTGTACTTTAACTATGGCTACAATGGCTTTAGGCTGCATAACAATTCAGTTAGGTCTGTTGGATCCAAATGGCTGTTTTCGTGGAGATCTGATTGATAATGGGTCTATATGACCAAATTGTTGTATTAAGGCAGTACTGTCAAATTTGTTTTAGTATCATTATACATATAACAACATTGCTGCTACTCAAAATCTGTTAAATGCTGTATTACTCTACTGTATGAAGGCACACTATTTTGGCTGTTTAAAAATTTCTTTATTTTTAGCATATAAGATTGCTCAGAATCTGCTCTGGGCTCTGTATTTCTAACATGAACCACTAATCTGTATTATTGTAAATTTATTCCATGCTCTTTGTAAATAGTTTTATGCATTTGTCATTTTCTTCTTTAGCTAGTACATTAAGATTTTTTTTTCTTCGGATGCAAACTGATGGTCTACAGACACATCTTTTAATCCCTTAGGAACCACGTGACTGCTTTGTTCATTAATTAGATATATTTTGATTGGAATTTTTACACAAGTTGTGTACTAAACAAGATACTTCTCTGTGGTGCTCAACAAGTGCAGGGAGTTACCGAATCACAGACCTTAATTACTCAGCAACACAAAATCTTACACAGCACAGTGTACAGGTCATGTAAATGAGTTAATAAATTGATGTAAATGAAAATATGAAGGGGGATTAGTGCATATCGACATTTAAAGGACCCAGAAAAAAATATTACAATCCAGAATCATCAAAACAGACATCATGCATCTTGATTCATAGTGCCATATAAGGAAAAGCACATGAAAATTTGCAGAGCAGCAGCTCGCAGTCTTTACTGCTGCAGCAGTTTGTATTGAGCATCACTGTCCTGCTATAGCCACTATCAATGTTGACAGTGTCAAGCATCATCACAGAATTATAGATCATAAGTGTTACTGGCAAAGCCTTACCTGTCATGCCATCACTGATGACCAAATACTGTATCACTACGGAGTGGACCACGATATCATCCAGAGTATGGATGAGGTATTTCACCCACATACTGAATCTAAAAGAATATCTCATCTTTCTATGCCTGTGGTTAACAGGATATGTATAACTCTTAATAGCTTAGTTGCAGGGATCCATCAGCAAAAAAGCTGTGAACACATTAAGCACTATCCAGACTTCTCCCTCCTATTTATAAAAGCTTTATTTATTTATTTAGTTATTACATTTGGTAAATGGGTAGGTGGACTAGACCCATGATCCTTTTCAGCCATGATCTGGTCTCATAGGACAATAATTGTAGTAACAGTGGAAAACAGAACAGTGAAATAAATACCAATATATTGATATATCTCAGTGCCATGCTAGTATGTGTTAATGACCATAGACAGGTAAAACCCTGACTGTACTACCAGTGACCTGAGTTTATTAGTGGCTTGGGTGTCTGTAGGAATTGACTATGGAGGATAGAAGTGAGTGGCTGCTGCCAGATCACCCATCCTGAGAGAAGGAAGTGCGTCTGGCTCACAATATCGATGATATTTAGTAGAGTTTGAGCCTGCCAAGACTGTCATTAGTACACCTGTACTATGTAGTTGTGGTGGGAATTCATCACATGAATGAGTGCCCTAGATCTACACATTATATAAAACAATAGGATCTATCATGATATTGTGTTAATATGCTGTAACCAGAACATTTTTAGTGCTGAGGAACTGGCATTTTACATAAATTTGGACTTGTTCTGATTATGAAACAAAATAAATTATTCAGATAACAAAGCAGTTATTCAAATAATAATACTACATATTCAGTCAACAAAGCAGCAATTATAGAAATGATACTTAGAAAAATATGGAGCATATAGAATCTTTTATAAAATGTGCTTCTGAAATTGTACTGTTTACAATTTTCACTTTAAAGTGTAAAATCTTTTGCCTTTGTTATCATTAGTATATGATCAGTGATATATACACATACATAGAGTAGCCTGAAGACTTTATACTTCTTTGACTAAATCTGAAGAGTCAAGACATTAAGCATCAGTTATGATATTTCTGGCACTTCATTGCTGTGTTGTATAGAAGTTAGGAATCCTGGATCATCAGTTTTAAAGGCAGGAATGATGAGCACACATGAACATAGTTTTTAATAATTTTATCTTTGTTTTTTGTTGTTTTGGCTTGCCTTCTCCTTGAAGTCCTCTTATTTTCAAGGCTGACAAATGCAGTGTATCTCCTTGTTAAGCTGATTCTTGTGAGAGTGCATGCTTCCTGTCAATGATGTCACTTGCCATGAATGAAAGCATGCCTTACCGTAGGCCAGGCATAGGAGTCCCCATGCATACAGAGCCCACATGTAAGCCTTTTCCAAAATTGCACTTCTGTAGCAGGACATACTTTATTTCCTTCCTTTGATAGGGCAGTGTTAGGCATTCATTCCCATCCTTTCCTCTCTGGCTCTTTAGAAATCAGGCCACTAGCCAAGACACAGTCTGGTATTTTAGCTCTTTCTGTAGCACACATCCATATAAACCACACACTGACTATTCAGAAGGGCTCCATTTATCAGTCAAAACCTAAAGTATTCCTAAATGACCATCCTCTGAAAGAAAAGTTTGGCAGGAGTCTGATCTTAGCACTTCTTCCTAGCACATGAAAACAGCACACTAAAAATAACAGCAAAGGTCATTACTTAACTGTTTTGTCAGGAGGTGGTGTAGGGACTATAGAACTTCAGAGATAAGTTCAGGTAAATGACCAATATAGTACAAGTGTAGAAAAGCAGGTCACTAGTAGTCTGTTGTAAATGAGGTACTGGTTTTGTTATATTTGCTGCAACTGTAAGTTTTCATTCATTTATCTTCAAAGTTCATTTTACATAAAACTATTTAGACAAAATGTATTCTCAATTTGTATAGTCAGAGGAAAGAGTGAAAACAATTACCGTAATATGTAAAGCAATGCACTGTGCCACTGTGTTGTAAAAGACTGTAACATGTGGATGACTAATCTAATAAATGTTAAGATAGTGAGGAACAAAGACATTACTATATTATGACTCTGTGTCACTGCAGTTTTAACTCGGGTAAAACCACATACAGCATGGTTACATAAGGATCATTTTTAAGAAAAGCAGTCAACTGAAACTGTTCAGAATGCAGTAAAGGCCTTTAATTTGAAGGAGTTTAAAACAGGAAAGGTGAGCTGTGATCATAATTAGTACAGCGGCTCCATTATATCTAGCAAATCTGCAATGAAGAAGTTAACAGAAATGTTCTGTTCCTTTAGTACAATACTCAATACCTACACTGATCAGTACATGACAGAGCAGTCTACCATGCTCAATTTTATAATGACAGTCTATCATCAGATGCAATTTTATTTTATTTTTACTCCACCATGACAGAAACAAAGAAACAAAATAAACCGATTGTGCCTGCTAGCCAGTACTTACTGTCATTCAGTACAAAATCTAGTCACACATAATTTCCCTTATGTCAGCACGTACCTTAATAAAGCACCTGGCTCTGCTATGTCTCTACCAGTTTATTGTTAGAATATTCACTGCAACTACTAATCTCACACTATCATATCTAATGAGTTATTGGAATCAGTATGTTGCATGAAAAACATGGGCCAGCTGTACATACTAGGTCTCCCATGAGAATCTGAACATTGGGTAGGTTGTACTGTATCCAATACTTGTGCATTACTTTTTATTGCTTAATCCTTTGCTATTTAACTATGCCATGCTATTTTATGCTGTTTTAGTGCAAATAAGGTTTGATAAGTCACTGGGGTGGTTATGGGGGGCCTCAAGTTTTGCAAACCTGGTTATGGGAGAGGAAATACATGTTTAATAGTGTTTTTGACAATGTTGGGGTTTTTATATGCATTATTTGGATGGCATTTTTATTTTGTGGACTGACTCTGAAAAGAGATTGGTCGAATTTTTCAACTATATTAATAGTACAGTATCATTCTTAAAATGTTCATGTTCTTATAATAAGGAGAACATTTATTTGTTACATGTGGGAATAACTAAGTAGAGTACATGTTTTTTTCCTAATATCTATCAAAAGCCCATTTTGTTCTAATACATATTTGCATGTCACAAGTTGACATCCTTTATATCAGAAAAATACTGTGGTTAAGGGCCAACACATGAGAATGGCAAGGATGATTGTGGATACCCAAGCTTTCCTTAAAGAATGTGATAATGTTTTGTATATGTTTACCAGCAGAAACTATCCTAAAGCTTTTTCAAAAAAATTAAGGAAGAAATTATTACAAAAAGACAGGCAGTTTTTTTAACCCTTTCTGAAGGTTAATAATGCACCTGTTGACACCTATACAGATGAGCGGGGTTGCAACTTCAGCGATAGTTTGAGAATGCAGGACATTAATCAGCATAAGTTATCACTACATATAACTTAGATAGTTAAGTCATTTTCAATTATCTTAAAAGAACTGGATAATGTTCTCTTTTGATCAAGAGTTAAATAAAAATAGGGGAGAGACCCCCATATTCTGTATAAAAACGATATAGCCTTCAAAAAAGTGTTAAAATGCAACGTGACTATAACTAATAGGAAAAAAGGTATGCTCAAATATGGTCAGTATTCTCAGTACCCAAGCATTTTGGTAGGAGACGAGGTCACAGTAAGAAGTGGTACATATAGTATTAATGGGCATTTCTCTTGTGAGTAGAAACAAGTTGTCAATATTGCATGTTGTAACACATGCAAAACCTCTAGGAAACTAAAAGAGAAAATTTATGAACATCTGTTAGATATTAAGAAATTTAAGAACACTAATGCCCTATATAGACACTTTGCAGAATTTCCTATGAATTCTTTCAAATTTACCATCACTGACAGGTAGTGAATGTTCCAGGTCGTTATATTGTTAATTAACATTTGGACAGAAAAGAACTAAAGGGACAACTATTGTTGAATGCTACATGCCCCCTGGGTTAAATGATTTATGTTCCATCAGTACAATACTGAAGTTAAAGCACCTGCAAGTTTGATATATATTTTACACTACCTGTCCCTTTAAAAGTTCTGAGATTATTTAGTATTCATGAACCTTTTGAGATTTGACATTGTTTTATTGGTTGGTTTTAACAAGGAAGTTTAATTGGTAGGTGGTTTTACCAATTTATATGGTTCGTGAAATAGTGCTTTAGATTATTTGTTCTGATGAAAGTTGCTATAGTAGGAACGAAAGTGCTCAACTTGTATTAACAATAAACTGTCCTTAGTTTTACCTGGTGCTACTGTTCTTTTGGCTGATACTGCAATGGATTGTATGAATTAGCAGTTTGTGGTTATCCTGAGCATTGTGTTCCATTTACCAGTTTGTTTACTTACCAACACAGACATTCTAGGTGAAGCAAATGCAGTAGAGAGATTTGGTGATTTCATTGTCAGTCTTTAAAATCTCTAACATTGGCCAAACAACAAGAAGATTATAAAAATCTTTAGGAATATAAACTCTTATGTACATAGATACTAGTCTACAAAAAAGAAAATCAGTAGGATTTAATAAACTCCTTCTAAGCTTTGCGCGAAGCCTACATGGCGTTTACGTGTTTTTGCGGTGAGCAGCAACAGTGATAACATATTCATGCCGTCCATTGCAATTAAATGTAAAGAAACACGGTTTTGTGTCAGCAACAGTGTTGCCAGCCAGAAAACTGTGTAAAGCAATATGGGTAATAAACTTGTTTACCTTAGAGCCCACCAGGTTAGTGGGATTGTGTGGAATGCCACAGTGATTACCAGGAGTTTTCATATAGTGATGTATATGGTTCAAGCACAGTACAGGACAGTATATACAGTGCAGATTACTGTGGAATCCAATTCCAGGCATTCTGTACAAAAGTTGTGTAAATGATCTGTATGGGTACATGGACTGCCATTTAAAATAAACAGACAAGAGAAGTGTGTGTATTGAATAGGGACACACAGATGAGTGTAGGAAAGAACACAGGGAAAGAGGGAAGGTGAAACATCATAATGTACAGTGGATGAGGGCATGTAAATGGAAAACCCTTGTAGCAGGAACACTAATCACATACACACATGGTAAAGTATAGACAGCACAGTGAAAATGTATATTATGTGACAGTCAGACAAGGTGACATAACAATGGAGAAGATGTCTTTGTGATATAAGCATCCTGATATGAACAATGGAGAGAACATCTATCAGGGATGTTATATACAACTGGGGCTGGGTGCATATTGTGAAGCTGTGCTAACTGATTTATGTGAAAATGACTGTAATGTCAGCAAAGGTCTCCAACAAACTTGAAACAGTTACAGGCTCATGGACAACAGTAAACTGAAGTATGCACAACTGAAGCATGCACAATCATGGGTAATATCAGAATAATACCACCAGTAATCCCATGTCTTTGACATAGCATATGTGATTCTGAGTGATCATAGATGGTTCTGCATGAACACACTTGTACAACTATTATGACATGTCTGCACTGTATGAGGGTAATCACTCACACTATCCTGACATTGTAACATCTACTGGAGGTGTTAACAGGAACACTGTTATACCTTTATGTGACATTATGATCAATAAAGGCTGGTTGACTGGTGTGCATGGCATATATATATATATATATATATATATATATATATATATATATATATATATATATATATATATATATATATATGGCACAATCCACACTGTCATGAATGTAACTCATGCTATCCATTTTGTCAAACTGCAAAGTATGTACTGTGTGCATCACTGGAACAGGTATTACAAATCCATCTGATATAATGCCTTGATGGGGGTTCCACACCAGCAGACAGTAATGTTTATGCAACAAAAAGAATACCTAAGTATGGCCAATAAGATGTGTGACAGCTCACTGTGGCAAAGGTGGTGCACTTCAGTTACACATCACTGGAAGATGTGTAGGGAGGTACATGAAGAAGGGTGCATTGTACTCAGTTATTGGTGTGATGAAGGGTGTGACCTATGGAGGTATTATGGCCTTTGATGTGGATGTCCTGCACATACTTAGTAGTTGTGTTTTATACAAGGGAGTAGTCACCACTGTAGCCACATGCTGGTGGATGTTCCATATAGCATCTACCCCAGGAAACAGGTCACATACCATCTGTTTTGGTTATAGGGTGTCATGTCTACATTATTCACGGGTTGTGAGTTTGGTTTCACAATTTAACAAATCTCCCCATGTTTTTTTTTCATCACTTGTGCTGTCATGGCTGTGGTAGCAATATTTGGTGTGCATTGATACTGTCCGTATTATACTACTATCACAGCTGGAGTCAATGATTGTCCACAATCTGTAGTCCTCCAGACAGCTGTTTGGACACAGGATGTGTATACCATTCTTGATATCTGTGACTTAAATAATGGAAAGGGCCTAGCTTACAGCCCTGATGTATGGACCTGATCACTGGACCCAAGATATAGATTACGTCACACATTTCAAAATATTTAGATGCCACGTATGTGATTGTATAGTGTACTGCCGAGCAGCGGGTTAGCGTGATAGTTGGCAAAATGTCTGTGCATTCAAGATATATATTTCTACTGCTTTCCCTGGTTGCATATAGTTAAGCAGCAGACAAACATGAGTCTCAATGCTAAAATTCTAAGAGTACTCAGTATTGAGCATATAAAACACACCTACTGCTTAGCTGACTCTGTGACAACAGGTGTAAATAAATTGACACATTTCTTTTTAAGCCCAGATGATATAGGGTTTGAATCCAGGTATATGTAATACTTTTAATAAGTAGTGATAATGCAATGAAATAAATCTTTATAGTACATTGACCACGTGTTAGTGTGTGTTGATGTAGAGCAGCTTGTTTAATCATCATTGTGTGGAGGTAACTGCAGTTCAGAATATCATAGTTTCATAGTTTCATAGTTTCATAGTTTAGTACTAGGCTATCTGCCCTGGGGCATTTGTAAGCCTAGCCATAGTGATGTGGCTTTAGCCACCCCATGAAATGGTACAAAAATGCACAGAATAGATTTAGAATACTGTGCCTCTGTCTAGTAGAGACACAGTGAAGGTCCCCTTATATAATAGAATTAGTTTACTGTGCCCCTGTCTAGTAGTGACACAGATGTGACCCCCTGGGGTAAACTTAAGATCTCCCATCCACTCATCAAGATTTCTCTTGAAGAGAGTCAGTGAGGGGCTCTGCCTAACATGAACTGGGATCTTGTTCCAGAGCATGGGAAGCCTCTGGGTTATGAATCTATCCCTCCAGCATGTCCTATTCATACTTGTGCCGAGGTTTAAGTCTTTAGCTCTCGTGGTTCTGATGGATTTGGATTTTTTGAGGTGGAGCATGTCCATCAGTTCCTGATTGGACATGGCCTTGTACGTCAGGCAGAGATCACCTCTGAGCAGGTGGTATGCTACTGAATAGAGCTGGAGTTTCTTTAGTATGGCAGAATAAGACATATGTTGGAGACCCTTGATCCTCTTGGTGAGGTACTTTTGTGGTATCTCCAGCTGTTACAAATGCCGAGTGAGGTACATACCAAATGGGGCATTGTACTCAATCATGGGTCTGATGAGGGAGGAGTATAGGGGTACAATGACATCCTTGGATCTGGATGTGAATCCCTTCATGATAAGGTGTGCAAGGTAGAATGTTTTTCTAACCACTTTGGCAATGTGGGTGTCAAATGAGAGGTCGCTGTTGACTTGGGTCCCTAGGTCTCTGATTACTTTTTCCGTACTCAGTGGGTTGCTGTCTATGTGATAATTTGTGGGTACTTTGTTTTTCCCAAGGGGGATGACTATACATTTTTTGGCATTTAGATTAAGGCCATGACTCTGGCACCAGTTGTCCATTTCTGTGAGGCCTTTTTGTAGGATGTATGTGTCCGCTGGTGTATCGACTATGGCGCCTAGTTTGCAGTCATCTGCGAACTTTGTCAGCCACAACCCTCCCATGTTTGCTTTAACATCTGAGAAATAAATGCCGAACAAGAGGGGACCCAGGACAGATCCCTGTGGAACACCACTTGTGACTGGCTTTGAGTCTGACATTGCTCCAGTGATTTTAACTTTATGGGTTCTGTCCTTTAGCCGGTTTGCAACCCATCTAGTGACATAAGGGTTTACGTTTAAGCTGTTGAGCTTATCTATGATGCCTGAGTGGAGTATTGTGTCGAAGGCCTTAGCCAAGTCCAGGTAGGCTGTATGGACTACTTTGCCCTCATCAATGGCTCTAGTGACTGTTTCGAAAAAGTCAACCAGGTTCAAAACGCAGGATCTGCCCTTTACAAAGCCGAACTGGGTGGGGTCAAGTGTCTGTAGGTCCCCAATGTCTCTGTTTATGAGTTCCATAATGATTCTTTTCATAGCTTTGCAGACCAGGCTAGTTAAGCTTATGGGGCGGTAGTTCCCAGGGTCTGTAGAGGTACCCCCTTTGTGGAGTGGGACCACTTTTGTTTGGCATTTGTGTGTGATGCCAAACTCCATGCAAACATAGATGCCAAAATCTGAGGGGTTCCATTGCTTTTTTGGTACTTATGTGTGTTGTGTGTGATTCTATATGTTGACCAGATTATAGGTGTTAAAATGGGGTAGATAGTAAACTGGTGAAATGGTGGCCAAGCAGGGGGGAAGAACAAAGTGAAAACAATATAGGACTTAAAAAGGAGGGAGGTAGGAAAGAACCATAGCTATCCATTTCTTCAAAAGTGTAAAATTAAAATATGTACAAAATATTAAATTAATTTAGACTATCACCTCCAGAAAGAGGGATGACAACAAAGCAATCATGTTGTATAGTCAATTGGACCAAATCAAGTGTGTCAAGAAGACATGTGTGCAAACTAGAGAGCTATGTATGGGTCAATATTTGTTTTTGTGGGGGCAGGTGACCATTTTTTTCACTTCAGTAAGAGAGGAATGCTGGGTAAGGGAAGCTGGTATTTCTGGCTCAGGTATCTTGGGTAGATGAGAAAGCAAATGCAAACAAACAGGACAAACAAGACAAGACACAGGGATGGTGATGGACACAAAAGTTTGGGGACACCATGATTGGGGTGAGGGAGAGGACAACACAAGCCAATGCTCATCAAACATGGATACAGTAAGAATCTGGTCCTCATCTGCAGGACTGTCATCACCATCCCCTTAATCCGCTGACTGCTGGAGTGCTTGATGTCTTCTCCTCCTATTGATAATGTGGAAAAGTAGCCTGTCCATCTGGCATAGGTGAACATCAATGGTGCAGTTTAGAACCTTATGCACCACCCCTGGCATCTCCTGGGGGTGATAAAATCCTCACCTCTGCCAGTACTCCCAGAGGGTGCCACAGCACATGCTGCTGGGATAGTGCTACCTGAGGGCACAGGTAGTGCAGGGTCAACAGAGGTGTGAAGATTGGGGGGAGAAACTGTGACATCCTTCCCCAGGAGTGTTTGTGGGGATGTATAAACTCTTATCTCAAAGTGCATGTGAGCGTGTGTGTGTGTGTGTGTGTGTGTGTGTGTGTGTGTGTGTGTGTGTGTGTGTGTGTGTGTGTGTGTCAGCTACTTGGGCAGGGACACGAAGCACTGGTTGGACAAAGAGAGTGCTAGAGGATTTAGCTTGCCCACTAGGCTAAGATCGGGACCCTATAACTGTGCCAGTGGGGAGTCTTATTGGGGGACCTGGAGAGCAAGGACACGACCAGCCCTGGACTGACTGTGATCTCTGTGTGCTCTTAAGGGAAATTGCACTTTACTGTGTGTATTTGTTATCCTTCCCTCATACATGAGATGCCCTCTCTGATGTTAGTGGTGAGGATTGAGGCCCCTTAATTGCTGGACCAGGGCACGAGCATCACAAGAGGCAATACTGCAAAGTTGGGTCCCATATGTGCTGGGCATCAGTGCTGGAGGTCATGGAGTGGGAGCAGGCTGAGCCATTGTGGTTGGCCTACCTCACTGTGCTGTTAAGCATTTAGCAAGTTATTACAGGTAGATAATATGAAGACATTTTGACAATTCATAATAGAAAATAAAAACAGAGATAAGGGTTGCGTGAAAGAAAAAAAAAGAGATAAAATTAGTGCCTTCATATGTGACATACAATGCGTTATCACAATAATAGAATTATTTCATCTGAAGTTTTACATTTACGTATACTTCCTGGTAACTACAAATTATAATTGCAGATTGCTCAACGTAATCCTTACAATGTTTGGTCTAATTATACAGATTAAAGTTAACACCAGGGCATTTATGCCACTTGTGTAAAATTTAATTTATGTAATATTATTAAAGAATTGCAGTATTATATAATTGTTACTCATAGTATTTGAACCCAGAACTTCTGACTAGTCTTACATTTGACTCATAAAGTCGGTTTGTGCTACAGACTTATGCATGCATACTTGCTTTTACAGACTATGCAAGCCTTCTTTGCTACCACTGCATATAAAAGAAAATTGTTTTTAACTTTTAAAGCTACACTAATACTTCTCTTGTGCTGCATACATGCCACTTCTTTCCCTCAGTCTTTCCAGACAATCAGCACAGGCTTGCTTATTCATTACTATTTCAGAATTAGCTATCAAAAGAAAAGAAAAAGAAAAGAACAGAAGAGCATTATGCATGCCATTCTGGCAATTATAAATTTTATTTTTTAGCATACTTGCACAACTTCAGGATGTTGTTAATTTGAAACTCATCCAGCCACTAGTTCAGTGAATGTCTCTTGCACCTTTTTAGGTCACTGAAGTGGTGCCTAAACAATTGTACATTGTGTGGAATGCCAGTTGCACTGGATTCAGCTTTAGCCAGATTATTTCAAGCCTCCAACTTGTACTGGGAGCCAGAATAGTCCCTCTGCAGAAGACTCAGGCTGTGCCAATTTAACAGGAGTCCAATAAATATTCTGGACTCTTGAACACTCCACCTTTATGTCCTAAATTGGGAACCTTCCCCTCTAACACTAGACATGTCTAATACCTTCTGGACTCCTGAACACTCCACCTCTGTGTCCTAAATTGGGCACATTCCCCTCTAACAAGAGACATGTCTAATCCCAAAGCAGTGCAATAGCAAATAATGATTTCCCTCCAATTCCTGTTATCATGTTTACTGGTAGTAAACAAACCTGATAAACAATGCTAATTGTGTTTGCATGATGTTAAGAGGAGAGCAACAGTGCCAAACAGAGAGGAAAGCAGTTTTGGAAACTGGAACATTAATCAGACAATTGACATTAGTTTGAGTGGTGTCTGCTGCTGTAACTGCGAAGTGATTTAACTTTGCAGACATGCACTGGGAGCATAAATTTCATGACCTGTGTGATGACTCCACTTAAACCCAGGCAGTAACTAAGGAGCCTCAGTCCTCACCACTGTCTCCAGTAAGACAGCATCACTGAAAGCAGGGATAGAAACATGCAATTTCCCCTAACAGTACACCGGAGACAGGCTCCAAACCTGGGAATGGATTATATGCTTCAATCCAGTTCCCCAAATGAGTCTACCACTGCAGAACACTGTATCCCACTTCTAGGTATTTGGCATACTCACTCTTAAATATTTGATATTCACACATACAAACACTCTTGGGAAAGACTGGCACAGATTTACTTGCTATGTCCTCTTTCCCAAATCACAAGGTAATGGCTGCCACCAGTCAAATACCACAATACGCTTCAAAAGGGGTGTTCAATTATATTGGAAAAAATACATAGTGATATAAATGGTAGCATGTAATCCAAGCAGTAAGGCTTTCCTGAGTGGCCCTGGTATTATCACAATAAGCATAACCATTCTCAGGTTACTCAAAGCACTTTCTAAATAACCAGCCACAATTAAAGGTAGTAAAATATTTAATAAATAAAATGATTTAAAAAAAGATATGCACTGAATAACTGATTCCAATAAACCACAGAGCTTCACACACAAGAACTATGAAAATAACGCTGTAGGATAGGTTTCACACTGATTGTAGAAAATCTCTAACTATCTAACTGTAGATTCCTAACTGTATAAAGATTAACTGTCCCTATCTAATCTAATTAACACAGTAAGGCAAGATGATACCCTTACTTCTGCAAGACAAAAATAAGAATATATGTCCACTCTTCGGGCTGCAGGCTGGTCCTCAGCATCTGGAATAACAACTCTTACTATTTCTGCTGAACAGCTTTGGAAAACTCTGAGGAATAACTACTGGTCTGGAAAACAACAACTGACAGCTACAACAACTACTGAACTACTACTGCAACACTAGTACTGAACTTTAACCAACCCAGCACCTGTTTTTATACCAGAATTTTTAAACATCACAGAAAGCTGTTATGAGAATTCTGCTCTCTCATATCAGGCTTTAAAAAGTAAACAAAATTGTTGCAGTGGAGATTCTACTTTCAGCTCTGACACCCAATGACATCACATCTAGGTCAGCTGACTGACATGACCTACATTTGGAATTCTTTTTTAAAGAGCATGTACATTTGATCAGCCAACACATGGATTGATTCAAACATCTTACATAAATCAAAGTAATAATCAAAAAACATAAAAGTTATTTACAAAATTTTAGCCAGTAATGCTGGCATATATACCACAGGGTCATTTATAATTATTTACAGGTATTTACAAAACTCCAGCCAATCATGCTAGCACAGATACAAATATTTGATATCTTGACAACCTGACACATTCTTTTTGGCTTTATACAGTACTAAAATAAATTTTTACAGTGTGGGATTCAAGCCTATGCAAAAGTGACCAAATGGTGCCCAACAGAATTAATATAATGTATCAGTTTCAAAATTGGTGACTGCGTCCTGTCTGCAGATGGTCAATGGTTGCCGGTGTTGGAAAAGCTTGCTAATCGCTGCACAATGTTGCTTAACGGTATTGTATGATGGAAAGCAAAAACTGCAACAATGTATCCTTTTTGATATTTACACCCAGTCTATAGGTGTTCTGTCTGCTTCCTGTGTGTTCCACAAGTTCAGGTTTGTGCACTGCTTAACATCATGCAAATGAGATAAGCACAGCTAAACATGACAATTGCTGTGTTTCTCCATTTCCCCTGTTTGCATTAAGCCACACACCACAGAAACACTGGCATTAAAAAATCAAAAATGGGAAACTTATGAGAAGAAAGGAAAGAAATCTATTAAATAAACATTACAAAAGTGTATGTTGTTACATATGATATATTTTCACAAAAACCTGGATTTGAACTCTCACTCTACTGAAACTTCAAAATACAGAATATGTGCCTTATTCCTTTTTGCCACAGAAACAGCTTTGCAGCAGTGAATGAAAAAAAAAAGTGTGCATACAAGCAACTACATCATCCACAGTATTAACAAAACATATTACAGTTATTTCTACATGTATTAATTTCAGATGTAGTACACTGAGTGATCACACAACTATTTATGACTATTTCTGCATACATGCGGCTCTGACTTATCTCTTTGTGTTTGTTGCTCATTCTTGTCTTATCTGACCAGAAATCTGAGACATGCCGACTGTAAGGAATTCTGTGTCATTGTCCTTAAAATGTGTGAGGATATTAAATGGCAATAATATACAGTTGGTAAGAAATGAAAGGGAGATGTTATTTTATTTTATTTTATTTTACATTTGTTTACAGGATTATCTACTGGGCTGCGAATAATTAGCCCCTTTTCAGTGGAAGCCCCGGGCAGAAAACTGCAGTTTTGGTTTGATGTTACTAAACAGAAACTGTGAAATGTGTGCTGCTTACTTACATTTAAAACCTTGATACAATTACTTCTATACTTTGTAAGTCTAACCTAGCTGACACACCAAATGGAGGTAAAGGAGTCTGAATTGCCATTGTGTTTGCCTTCTCCCTATTATTTTATTTTTATTTTACATTTGTTGACCAGGATGGTCCAATTGGATGCATGTCCATTTTCAGCGGAGGCCTGGGGAGAAATGTTCCAAGGGTAAGCAGATACAGCATTACATAATACCAGCATTACATATTACAAACAGACTATTTACAGAGATTACATAAGTAAGCAAGTTAAATAAGTTCCACAGGTTAGAGTTAATCCCGAGCGTAAGTCAGGATTCAAGTAAATTACACAGTAAGCTGGTTAACAGATTTTTACACATTCTAGAGAGAGTTAGCCAGGCTTGATACATTGACATAGCCAGTTAAGTGACAAATGTTGTTTGAGTCCATTTGAGTCCAGTTTTAAATTGACCTAAGGTGGAAAGTAAGGTAATATCAGCTGGAAGAGAGTTCTGGGATATACTTACAGAGTTTGCAAAGAGAGAGTCACTGGCTGTGTTATTAATTTTGCTAGTCTGAATTAGTAGCTTGTTAGAGGATCAAAATGGTCTAGGATTGTTATAGGGGGTGATAATATTTTTAAGTGCAGGAGTATTGTCTGGATTATAAAGGATTTCATAGGCCATAATCAGTTGGTTATACTGGATTAGGCTGGGTAGTTCAAGCCACCCAAGCTGATATAGATTGATGCAATGATGTGTCCTAAAAGGCAGCCCAGTGGCAAAACTGGCAATGTGGTTGTAGCAAATTGAGAGTTTGTTAAGGACAATCTTGTTTAAATTCGAGAGTAGAGGGGATGCATACAGAAGGGTTGAAAGAAGATGAGAGCGAGCTATGGCAATTTTAGCTGGAGGGGTTAGGAAGACTTTTATTCTGTAAAGTGACCCTAGTTTTTATTGATGGTTAATCATTCACAGTTGTAATCCGTTAGCAGCAATCACTGAAGGAGTGCCTGCATCTGCTACACAGAGCCAAATATTTGGGATTCAGTAATTCTAATGAGTTTGCATCTCATTTACATCTTCACCATGCTCACAGCCCTGACTCTACACTATAAAAAGAGAACTGTACAGCTAGGGAACCTGAAGGTGAGGACACTTGAATATGTGGATAACACAGAAGAAGATATTGCTTTGGGATTTATCTGCAAGGAACACTACTAATCTTGATAAGGTATGTTTGCATTTTCAGCTATATACTAGATATGTTGAAATGTAAAATCTGTATGCATTTCTTATAAGTGTACTGATGACACATGCATGTTTGTCAGGCCATTTTATTTTCTCATATGTGCAACCTTATTAACTGTCATCACAAGTGCTAATGTTACAATGTTTTTCTCCTTACACTGTTCTATTATTATTTATGTGAAATGTAAATGTCCCATATTGTCAATGGCACAGGGGTTTTAGCCTTCTAAAATGGCCCATACACACATATAGGTGAGTGCTGGCCACAGGTAGATGTGACTGTCAATTGCATATAATTGAATGTTCTGTGGTAAATGTGTACACATGTTTCAGGGACAGTTTATTTGATAGTGCTTTTAGCAGTTCACTGACAGTTTGTTTGCAAAATGAGTCATTTGCATGTTGTTTTGGAGGTGGGGGAGCCAATTTCCCTTTCTCTGATGGCATAAACAAAATTTGCTATTGTTACACTGTGTGATTAATATGTTACAACCAAATAATTCCTTTTTATATATTTGAATATCTCAACTGATTTGTTTCTCCAGTGTGTAATAATGAAATATTACCTTTTATATGTTATACCTAAACAATACTTTTATTTATGTAATTCTTATGTGCATTATATTTATTTTGTGTTCTATGTCACTTAGGACTATGGTATCCAACCATCACAGTCCCTAGTGACCCTGAGAATGAAGTAATTGTGTAAGCATTTAGGCAACACGGTGCCTTTCTGCTTGAGAGGAGATGTGGGGATATGTCTGGAGGAATGCAAGTTTGGCAGCAGACAGTAGCAGCTATAAACATAGTAGGTAGCCAGAGCAGGACATATGATCAGGTGCACCATGGGGCCACTGACATGGTTTCATCAGCCCATAAGAAAGCAGCTGCGGTGGCCTGGGAATGGATAGCTACCAGGGCCTGCTACAAGCCACCACTGACACCAAAGTGTTCCTGTACACTGTCAGAGATCCAGGCAGCTTACTGAGCAGTGCACAACAGCATGTCATTGATTTTGCTGCTGCTGTTTCAGAAAGGACAACTATGTCCCAGGAGGAGCTTCCAGGTAGGTTTACCTATCTCAGTTGTTAAATACTTCTTGTATAGTAAAATATTGACAGCAATACTTAAGTTATGTTTAACATTAATGTTTGGGGGGTTAGTTGTAGATTGATAAAGTTAACAAAACATTCTGGTTGATTATACACGGGCTTGGGGTGGATGTGTCATCCAAGTTCTTTTTAAAAGTATGGTTAATGGACACATAAAGGTAAAAAAGTTTAACCCCTTGTGTTACTGTTCATTGTGATGGTGGTATCTTTATATTTTGCTTAACTTCTTGCAAGACCATCTACCCTAGGGAGCCAACAATCCTCTGCACAGAGTAAGCCAAACATGTTTATATCAGCACTGATGAGCAGTTCAAAAGAATATTTATTTTGTGATATGGGTGTCAGGACTGTTGTGTGTATTCCTGTACTGTCTGTAATAGTAACACCACTATTAGTTTGTTAGCATATATTGGACTATAGTAGTGTAGGTATACATTTCTTTCCTGTGTTTGTTGCTTATTATCACAGGTGATGCTGACAGTGGAAGTGTGGAACTCTTACCACCTAATGTCAGAGTATCGGCAGACTCTGTTGATGGTTGTGGCCAAACAGAGGCACAGTCAGGGGGAGCAGAGGGTGAATATGACACTGAGGTTGACCTTCAGCCTCCCCTGTAATTTCTTCAGACACAGCGAGTAGGCCTACACCAACCCATTCCAGTGAGCCCATAGATATTGGACAGGAGGAGGGTGAGACACTCGATCAGGTTTGTGTGGTTACTGTGCCTTTAGTGCCAGTTGAGTTTGGCTGTAGCTAAAGTGGGAGGGTGTCAAGCAGGAGGGTTATTATGGATCATGGAGGCACAGACATGTTCCAATAACTCTTCCAGAGAAATGCTTAGGGTTGCAGATGTGGCACAGGCTGACATGTGTGACTGCCTCCACTGTGTTGCAGATTCAATGGATCAGATGAGTGACACTTGGGAACGGTGTCTCTGAAGGATTGTCTGCTGGGAAGGGGAATGGCATCCATGTTGTGTAGGTCAGCCACATCCTTTGATGTTATCCAGTGTGGCCATGCATGATCATGCTCCCATAGTGGGACTACTTCCACTGCTTCATTAGTGGTTGAGGTGTCCACATCCAGACATAGCAGGCCATGGGATTGTGGTCCTAGGCATCTTCATGAAGAGAGCTTATCCAACAGATAGTCACATTCAGGTAGCAGCAGTGCATCTGCCTCTGGGCATGGACATGCCAGTGCAACTCCTGGCAGAGCCAGCTCTCATGGTCGGGTATGAAAATGATGAACTGCCACCTCTACCATGCACGGCTCACACCTGTCTGACATACCAAGGCATAGAGCTAGCACAGACCATGGCTGTGTTTTTGCAGACATTAACACACCATTTTCAACTGGAGGGGCCATACAGAAACACACACAATTGCTTCAGCCTTGAGGCTTAAAGCTCATTCTGTCTCAGTTGCCATTTGTTGCTTTTATCCAAATGTCTGCCTGTTTCCCTTTCTTACTCACATGCACTCACTTACCTTTTGGGTCAGCCAAGGCTTCCTGCCCCACCCCCCACATAGACACAAAACACCCTGAGCAAGTGATGGAAACAGTGTCATATCCTTGCTTTCTGTCTTATGGATAGAAAAGCTTTGTGTCTGATGCACAGGGTGCATAGCTAACTTAGTGCTTAATATAGTTGTTTTTGTGATGTTGTTTTGCTCATTCTACTTTTGACATATTTTGGTCTTGCAAAGTTAGACAGTTGATAAAATCAAAACAGTTTTTTGCATCAGTATTTTTAAGAATCTTCTGAGGGTTATGAAGTCTGAAACTGAAATGTGTCTCATTACTCTCTAACTTCTCTCTTTAATGATTTTTCCAGTACAAAAGTATGAGGCCAAACTGAGGACATTTGGTCACCATCAGTACTTTTGAGAGGTATGAATGCATTAATCATTGATGCCTGAGGCCTGCTACTTGATAGAGGACACGTGTATTCATGTAAGTCTCTGCTGTCACATATTAAAGTCATTGCTGTACAAATTACCCACCTTTTGCTTAACTTAGATTACCAAGTAACAACATGCAATGATATGTCATTAATTCATATTATTACACAACTCTGTTTTAACACTCCAGGTTCAACACTTACCTTGTAAATCCAGCAGTTGCTACAGTTTTAGTTCAGGGCTGAGTCTGTCTGATGCTAGGAGTACACAGCCATTACATGGGTAGGTAAAGGTGAGCATTGTCTGACATCAATGCTACTGTATGGGTATGGGTAGGATGAAGGTATTAGCCCCTTTGATGGTGAGTGAGTGTGCTATGTGTTGCCTCTTAGCCAATGCAAGGACATATTGAGCACACCTATGTCTGCCTACACCCACAGTAGCTACTGGTTCCCACTCTGACTCCTTACCTGCATGTGGCTTTGGTGACCTTGCCATTGGAGGTGGGATGTTTGCCCCTTTCCCTTGTTGATCCTGCTGAAGCTGTTTTCTCTCTGTTGTGAAGCATGGCATAGATGATAAAGATTTCACTACATGTAAGTGGATTGTACTGCAGGGCTCCCATAAATGTATCTAGGCAGTGGAAACAAGATTTCAGCAAGCCAGACATATGCTCTGTAATATTTCTGGTTTGAGCACATGCCTTATTATGGCATTCTTCAGTGGGTGTTTGCATTTCTGATTGGTGTCATCATCCATGGTTTCAGTGCATAATCTGCATCCACCATAAATCATGCCACGATGCTTACCCTGGTTACTCAGCTCTACAGACCATGTAGAGCCACTTACTGAATGCAAAATTGTATGCTACTATGCAACACAGTTCCCCTTCATATGACTGAAACTACAAAAGCCTGAAACTTCAAAAGCCTGAAAACAAAAGCCTGAAAACTCAAAAGCCTGAAAACACAAAAAATACATATACTGACTTTAAACAACACAAATCATATTAAATTCCACTAAGTATAAGCTGGGGGGGCAAGCCCCCCTGCATCCCCTGCTCCCCCCACACCCCCTGCTATTTAAATATACCAACTCCGAGACTACACTTAGTGTAATGAAGTGCAATCCTGGAGCTGATATAAGTATATAAGTAGCAGGGGGTGTGTGTGTGTGGGGGGGGGGGTGCTCATACTGTTTGTTCACTGTTTAGCTTGCCTACCTGTATTTTACACCTACACTTTTCTGTATATCATTTTTAAGGTATGAAATATATTTATAAAATGTTAAATGTATGTTTTAGAAACATATGATTCTGTTTTTAATACTGCACTTCGACATGTTAAATATGTATTGTTAAGCAATATGGAAGATATATTCTATAACTCAGCTAACAAAGTGATCCATTTTCTCTCAATGCTCATACTATTTGCATGTTTACTTATTAGTCAAAAGGTGTTTTTAGTAGCCAATGTAATATTGTTATGTGGTCTCCATTGACTAATCCTATTCTGCCATCTGCTGTATAGATCCATATCAGTTGTCCTCTCATTATTCTATAACATATGGAAAACAAGTTGATACTTTTAAGTCTTATTCATAATTTAAATTCCCAAATCCATTAAACTTTTTGTTAAAATATATTTTAACTCTTTCTAGTGTTTGTATTTCCGTCCTTTAATATATACAAAATCTCTATTTCATATTTTATAGTGTGTCTAATTAGAGATTTATAATTTTTTTCCAACACACAGATATATTTGCAAGAAATTATCCTTAACACAGTTCTAATTAAAGGGTAAGACTTCTTCAGGATTTGCTCTCTTGACTCTCAAAAGTTAATCTTCTGTTTATTATATCCCCCAAAGCACCAGCTCTATTTCAGTTTATTGAAGCACCAGAAGGTCGAAACCTGTATGGTCGAGAATTTAGTTAATCGATAAACTACACAAAGGCAAACAACACCCACAAACAACTCAAACAATGTTTTTGCAGTGGGGTCCCTCTGTATCTCACATTTCCTACTAATTACTTATACCGACTTTGAGATCACACTACAGTGGGGAAAAAGAGCAAAATTCCCTATCCCCACTGTACCACAATCTCAGGCAGAACAGTTTGAAGAACTAAATTTTTGACCATATGGTCTCTTCCATATGGGTTTTGACAATTTGGTTCTTTGCTGAAATGCAACAAACCCAAATCATCATATTCTTCATACTCTCCAATAAGAGCAGAGTCTAAACTATGTGGAACTCTTGGATTTCCATTTTCTAGATCTAAAATTTTACATTTAGAGCTGGTAAAGTCCACCTTATGTATTTGGGCCTATTTAAATAAATTACATGAACAGCTTTGAAGAGTGATTTAGTCTTGAGTTAAGGATACCAGTCCAGCGATTTTGTATCATCATCCGATTTTCCAGTCCAGTAGTGTCCAGTTACAGGAAATAGGGACATAAATACATAGAAACAAAATAGCACTAATACAAAACCCTATGGAACCTCTCATTTAATATTAATGTCTTCTAACCTAGATCCCCATACATATATTCGGACTGTTCTTCCTGTTAACCAACTCACTACCCAGTAGACGACATACTCATCAAATCAATAGTATTCCAAAACCTGTAATATTGCACAGTGGAGTACAGAGTCAAGGCCTTTCCTAGGTCTTAATACATCATATCAACAGAAATGTTGTTTTCAAGGACTTGCACCACATCCACATAAAATGGAAGAGATTTGTAACAGCTGACTTCCCTTTTGTTAATCCATATTGGCAAATTTTATATTTGCTTCCGAATTACATATCTAAGATGTGTAATAATAGTCTTTCAAAGCTCTTTCAAATCAATCCACTCTATATGCTGTCTTCCTCTAATGGACTGGAACACCATTGGCATATTTCCATTGTTTAGAGACTATTCTTGTTGGCAATTACTGCTGGAAAAGGAACATTAGAGATCTCTAAATGCTTTCCTGTTTTTTAGATAAGAAGGTTCCATCAATGTCATCTGATCCTTGGAGCAGTATTCTTTCTGATGCATGAGAGGACTTTAATAAACAAGCCTTTAGTTATTATCAGACATTGAGAATGAACATTCTTCAGATTATAATTTATTTCATCAAATCTTTCCACACCTGTTCTAATCCTTGGAAAAATAGTCTGAATAATGGTATATAATCCTACTAGATTCTGTGATCATATTATCCACGTAAGAAATCCACATACTACTATTAAGGCCCTTGTGGTACCTTAGTACATACCTATAAAGCATTGCCTTATTATCCTCAGTATATTCACTTAGCATATACACAAAACTTTTTTTCACGTCTTATAGCTTTTCTAAGTTTTGCAAAATAATTTTATAAGCCATGATGATTCTGTCTGCTGGTTTCTCTCATTATACTCTGCCTCCTCTTCTTCTTCCTTTTATTAATACTGTTTTAAGACAAATGCTTATCCATGAAGGCCAAGCCTTCTTCTGTGGCATTTTCTCCTAAATGGAAAAAATCCTATAGTAATATCTCAGATTTATTATAAAATACATTCAATATCTCTTGTACCAGTAACCCATCAATCTCATTCTTTAAATCATAGTTTTTGATAATATGTGCAGTCTTTCCATAGTCAGTTTTACAATAATTTCTTTCTTTCAAAAAGCAACTAGAATTCCCCTTCATGGAACATGGAGAACAACCCTGCCTATCTTACTAATGTATGATAACCCTTGCCATATCCATGGGTTGCCCCTAATGTTGCATCTTACATTAGAAAAACCCTTTCTGGAATTCTGCCATTATTCAGACAAACCATGCCTTATGGTATTGTTAGTTTTGGAGGGATTTATTTTGTTTTATTATGTACTTTATTAAACTGATGGCTAAAGACACTGGGTGCCTTTGTTTTGTGATGAATTCACTTAAGGATTTGATAGTCTGTGTCAATTGTCAGCATTCTGAATTTAGATATTTTGATGTGTCAATATTAATGCTTAACAATATTTTGTTGCCAGTATTTTTACTGTTGATATTTTCATCTGTCAGGTAGTGATACCTGTATTCATCAATATATACCTCCTGTACTTGAGAGGTGTTCTTTTGTTTTTTTCACCTCTATATTACTTAATCGGTTTTTGCCTTTCCCACATCATTGTTTCCACCAAATACGCAAACAAACCAAACTGCAGCAGAATTCAGCATTTTAATGATAAAACCTTATAAAGGCAACAATTGCCTGCAGTTTAATAATACTCTATTAAAAAACTGTTAAAAATACAAAGGATTAAGCACTTTCATTTTCAGTATATAACATTCAAACTTCTTCAGATCCATTTAAGAATCATCGTGTGAAGGTGCTTTTATAAGCTCTGACTGTCACGTGACTACACTTTTAAAGAGAACTTGAATTTTAAAACAAAAAAAAACAGTTTAATGATGCAAAGCACCTTGAAAATCATCTTTTGCTGTAATTGGCATGCAATTTTAAAATGCTTGCTATAGATATTACATCATTTAAACCTGGATACATAGTAGCATTCAAGTAAATTTGCCAACATAATTCTTTTTGTTCTAAAACGGTTTACCACATCCCACCTTTAAAATCAGCATGCACATTTTCCAATATTATAAACTGAAAAGTGTGATCTGTATATTAGGAAATGTGCTTATGTAAAGCATTGGACATTTTTCCTGTTTTATGTCATAAAGATGTTCATATATTCTTGTTTCCACCAAATGCACAAACCCCTGAGAATGATAATTTATTCCTTATCTGACATCTGTCATTCTTGCCCCAAGGAAGACTCATACTACATTTACATTATCAATATGCTACAAATACTTCTTTAGTACATTTATCATTGAATCACCAACTAACAAAATGTGCCAAAGAATGCAATTCTGACCATATAACTATGTGTGAGTGGACACAGTAGGGAATGGTGTATGTGATCCCACAATGCGTAATTTTATTTGTTGTGAAAACTGTGTACCTTTCCTTATACGCATTTATTCCTACTTTTTTATTCTCACTATTCCTACTCTTGCCATTATTAAATCCTTCATAACCCTTAAATTGGCCATTCCCTAGGTATCTCATCCCCACCCATAATTTGATTTTATGTTCCCTAAGTCCTTCACTCAGACTTACCTCCTTCCACTGCTTATTCTTTCAAATGATTTTCTGAGTATCAGATCAGCTGACCCATTGTTGTTTGGCTTACTTTTTCTACATCCTGGCTTCACTAGCATCTAACCCTACAATGTGCATTATGCTTTTATGTAGTATGTATTCTGGATCCCTATTCCTCTGTGGCCAGGCATGCATTGAATACTTGTCTTTGCTTGCCTTTATCCAGTAGATCACAGGGTTTAACATTCATACTTTTGTTAGTCATTATCTATACCCCTGCTCTGGTCTGGGTTATGGTATTAGTACTATGTTGTTGCACTTACTTTGCTTAGGTTATATATTATATATGATGCACTGAATATAAAAGAATGGTCCATACTATATAAATAAAAAATGTCTTCAGTTCCTGCTCATTTAGTACTGACACAGACACACCATTTCCCTTCATTGTAGAAGTACTCCATGTATATACATGCTTACTTACTCATTCCTAATCATTGCATAAGAAGAAGATAAGTCATGGAGAGAACACTCCACTGAAAACATTGGAATGTGCATTGGAATGGAGTTGGTGTAATAACATGCCCATGGGATGTTTATTGTGTGGCAAGGCCCACACTCTGCTTACACAGGGACATATAATTTGCACCTCCCTAACTGATAATCAGTTCCAGGGTAGTATACCACAACTGTAGGAAATGTATAAAAACAGAAGACTAACTGTGCAACATTTATTTATAATGGCAGTCTCATCCGGGCGTGTCTTTAGCATGCTTCAAGTATAATGGTAAACAATATTCCTGCATTTTAAAGTCAGTTATAGTTAAAAGCCTCTCTTGAAATGCATCATCACATTTTTTTCATAAAAATACCCTCAAGTTATAATTGGAGATTTAAAAGGACAGATGTTTAAAATCTCTTCAGAATGTTAAATATACCTTTTGTAGGCTGGACACTCTTCTCCCTTCTGCTAACTGAAATGGTTGTGTGATTCTGAATTTCTTCCAAAGAACATAACAGTCATTAGTGGTGCAGCTGGAGGTTTAATTTTGCTGAGCTATCAGATGTGCTGCACTTCATTAATGGAGGCACAATAATAATAAAAACAGCAGCAATCACAACATATGTGTGCCAGTGAATGAAAAATGAGCAATACCAATGAATGTCTGTCTGAGACCAGTTCTGCCAAAGTCTGATTCAAATTCTGATTCTAAGCTAAATTTGTTTCAGGCATAATTTAAGTTTGGATTCTCCTGCCATTCACATGCAAACATCTTTGTTCTGAAGCTGAAATAATCAGCATCTGCAGTAAGACAGAGCAGCAAACTTAAAATGAATAAATAAATAATGTGCATATGGTTGAATCTTCGTAATGGCTGGTATAAGGATTTAGTCAAACATGATTTCAGTCGTAGTTTGAATTTAACTTAAATAATCCAGTAGTGTTGTCAGTATTTCAAACTGGAGACTGCTGTATAACTTTCAGTACTATGTTGAAAATTTGAGACAATTTATTGAGTTCAGTAAAGCTAAATGAAACTAGTAGAAATGCTTTTACAAAGCCAAACCTTTATATTATCAAGGAACTAAAGTGAGTCACATGCATTCAAACAACTCTTGGACCTAGTCACAAAATGTGTCTCTTTTCTGTTCCTTTTGTGAAGGAATTACATCTTTCCAAACATACAATGCATTCTGAAATTAGTCGAAGAGATCATTACATCTGGCCAGATCACCTGTCAGAAAAATGAGAGACAGAAATATTGAAAGGCGTTGTAGGGAGGTGATTAGCCTCTAAACAGCATGGTGGCTAAGACAGCAGTGCATACATGTGGAAGATAATAGCAGCCTTCAGCAATACAAGATGACCTTCTACTGATTTACAAGAATCTTAGATTGCTAAGTGACATATAACAGATGGACACAGATGGTATTGTAGAGCTGGTGTTCTAACTTGGATCCAGATGCCTTGCGTAAGGGCATTCTGGACATTTGACATTAACATGACTGTGTTTCCTGCAGAACTACTGACACTGAGGCATTATTACAATACACTGAATGGGCACACTGGTAATGTTCACTGACACTGAAGTATTGTTACAATACACTGAATGGGCACACTGGTAATGTCCACTGACAGTGAAGTATTATTACAATACACTGAATGGGCATACTGGTAATGTCCACTGACACTGAAGTATTATTACAATACACTGAATGGGCACACTGGTAATGTCCACTGACACTGAAGTATTATTACAATACACTGAATGGGCACACTGGTAATGTCCACTGTGAGAATGAATCTGGGTGGTTTTGTAGGTGAGGGACAGGGACAAAAGACAGTATTACCAAAAGTCCATTTTTGAATTAGCAGAAATTAAAAAAAAATTGTCTTTCTCTACAACATTCTAATAAAAATATGAAGGGTTCTCAGATGGATGCCCCCCCCCCAAAAAAAAAGAACAGTTAAAGTTCGACCTTCACCTCCAAGCCAGCATTAAGAAAAAACATCAAAAACTAGGAATGCTTTACCAGCACAATCGCTATCTCACATCTTCAACTAAGCTTACCCTCTCTACCACATACCTCCTCTCTCTCTCATGTATGGGGCTTCTCTACTTACCAACCTGCAAGCAACCATCAAAACTAAACTAGCCTCCTGCTACAATAAAATTGCCAAATTTGCTACTAGCTCTAAATCCTTTTCCCACCATTACTATTCCCTTCATTCCATGAACTGGCTAGAACTCCCTCACTATCTAGCCTACATTTAACTCTCCACTGCCCACAAACTCATTTTCAACCATTCCCATTGCCCCTCCCTCTCCTCCATCCTCACTATGCATCTTCCTACCCAAACCCTTAGATCTAACAATCAAAACCTCCTTGCTGTACACAAACCATCATGTAGCCCTGGACTTCTTCTATCTTTCTTCCTTGCACCCAAATGGAACGCACTCCCTCCCCACATCCATACTACACAAAATCTCTCCTCTTTTAAGGCATTGCTATACTCTTATCTCTCTGCTACCTGGAAATGCTCCTGCTCCCATCCATCCTAACCCCCCCACTCCTCCTCCTACCCCCACTGCTCTACCCTACCTTAATTATGCTTTCTGCCTGCCACAGGTGGGGGGATATGTACATTTCCTATTTAGGAATCTTATATTGATGTAATTGTAATGGTTTCTACTACTTCTTGTTTGACCATTGAGTGTTTGTAACTAGAACATACTGCATCAACTCCTGTTTTTTCTCTGTGTTATCTGTTACATGTAAATATTATTACTGTAATAATTTCTTGTTAAACTTCTTGTTGATTTTTTTGTACATATCTACTGTGGAGCTTCTCCCCGGGTCACCATTGAAAAAGTGCTCATCTCGGCCCAATGGATTTTCCCAGTTAACAAACTTCAAATAAATAAAAAATAAATAAATTAATTTGTTAAAGTTACTCCCTACATACACTCTAAACTGGATGTCTTAAAGGGAAGAAAACATAGATCATACTATGGTAATTGGTAGTTTGCAGTAGTAAAGCTGAAGTTACAAAATTAATTATTTTACTAACTTGTTATAATTCTTATACATTCATTATAATCTCACAATATTCAGAAGCTATTTGCAATGGCATTCCTGCTACCTAAAAAGATTTCTTGAGATGATATAGCTGTTGTTTGTCTTTCAGCTTTTCCCGGTTAGGGATCGCCACAGTGGAACTCCGGTCTGCTAATGATTGGCAGTAGATTTTCACAAACACTGAGGTGCCAGCTCGACGTTCAACCTTCAACGAAGGCACGCCCATTTACATATGTCTTTCGAACGCCCACCCAACCGCGGGGAGAACATGCAGACTCCACACAGAAGGCACTCCCCGCACTCTAGCCGAGAATCAAATGGGAGAACCTCTTGCTGTGAGGCAACAATGCTACTGCTGCACCACCGCAGATATTCTTGAAATGATATAGTAAGTAAACAAATATGTATGTTATATATGGCATTTATTTAAACAAGCAAGTGGTTTGCATGATTTTTTTTCAGCAATCTTTTATTGTCATGTCATATTTAAATCAAAGTAAGTTAACCATGGAAAGGCAGGTTAGAATATTTTTATTTTCAGCCAGGACACAACAGTACCTTTTCTTGCCTATATCAGGCAGAATAAGCCTGAGTTTGGATGTGTAGAGCTGCTGCCTAAAAGTTGAGTATTTGTTGGTGTTTCCTTATTTCTTGCTTCTATTTTCTATCAGTGATGTGGAAAGTAAGAGGAGCAACATTTACATTTCTGGTCCCTGATGGAACAGTATCTGATAGTGTCAATGACAGATGATAAGCAGGCATGGTATGAATAAGCACAACATATAAGTTATCACCCATGATAGGTGATAAAGCAAAAGTAATGTTAGTCAGTGCAAGTCAATTTTTAATGGAATAAGTAAATCTGTTCAGTCTGAATAGTCAAAAATAGCAACTCAATAAATTCAAATTAGCAATGGCAGACACATATCATTCTAAACCAAATCATCAGCAGTTACTTTGAAAGTTGATTGTTAATCACATTTTTCATTACCCTTAGATTACTTTTTTTTCTCATACTGTTCTATGAAACAAATAAAAACACTCAACCAGCTCCTGTTTATGTACAGAGCAAGGTTACCTCTTTTCTTATGCTTGGTTTTGTATTTTCTAGACACAAATACCTTTTTAAAGTCAACTATAAGGTCATTTCAACTTTGAGGGAGAACCTTACCTCCTGAAGATGTCAGTTGGATAAGTCACACTCCTCATTTTACAGTCACAGGCTATGGAATCCTCAGTTCTGGCAACTGTTTAATTCCCATTTCTAAGATTACCAGCCTTCAAAAAGTGTCATTAGGGCTGCTTATTGCAAATAATTCATGGCTTTTTTGAGCTGTTACTTGCAGATTACCATAGCTATCAATGAATTCATACTTCATAAAAATTTGCAAATGATCTGAAAACAAGAAGAACGGAACACGGTCTTGTTTATGGAGGCTCTCAGTATGTCTCAACAAGCAGGTAAGTGAGAATGGAGGGGGAAGAAGTCTATGAATATGGTAAAACAGAAGAGGGGTAAAGTAATATCTATATCAAGAAACAACATCCTATGTATTAAGTGTTGGTTTAGACATGGAAATAAGTATGTCTTAGAGAAGGGAGCACATATTAACATTGGAGGTTTCATAATCAAGATGTAGATTTAAGCACTACTACAGTCTGAGAGGGGTTGAACAAACTAAAGGTCATATTAATTAAGTAAATATTCCTAAAGGTAGAACAGCTAGACATTCTTGTGGGTGAAGTGCTTTACCAGGAGAGAATTAAATACAAAAGATTTTGATGGTGCTTTGCAACCAGCTTTAGGTATAATTAGTTGCAAATTGCTTTGTGTATGAGAACAGCTTATAGAGAATAACATTTTACTAGAACTTCGTGACAAAGATGTTTTGATTAGCAGCCATTTGCTTCAATAACTACTTTCATAAATATGTACACTGATCAAACTGATGTGGCAGCAGAGAGCTAATCCATATAAGTACAATAACTTCCTAAATTTTGATTGCATTAACTAATAGCGTGCATTGGTTGATGCACTCTGCATGAGGGATCAGCTTTCTACCTTCAGAAAAAAAAATGACAGTTGAATCATGCTTTGAACTTTGTCTTCATTTTCAAAAGTTGAACTGATTCTAAAGATTTCAGTTGTTAGCATTTCAATTGGGTAAGCCCATTAAGCTATATTGCTAATATTGCAAGGGCATGTTGGCAGGAGTACCTATTCTTAAAATCACTTTCTTACAATATTGTAAAAAACAGCAGCATCCCTTATTGGAAATGTTGTTCTGTTTTTAATTTACTGTGGAAGAATGACACAAATAAAAATATGGCAGGTTATTCCAAGCAAAACAAAGTCACGTGGCTTAACTAAATGAAAAGAAAATATGTTTAACTCATCTTATACCACGGGGAAACAATTTGTGTTGGTAGCTCTCTTTGGATTCCTCTGGCAAGAGCACTTTGCAAGTTTTTGTTCTAAAAGGTTTCTTTCACCGAGGTTGATTCTCTCTCTCAGGACTACCGCTCTGGACACTAACTCCCCTACGCTCTGGACACTAACTCCCCTATCCAAAAGGGCTAATGCTTTCTCTCAGCCCTCTTTTAAATAACATTCTGTACAGTCTTGCTTCAGCTAATATAGTCGGGTGTCTTTCTGCTGTTAAAGATATAACAACAAGTTAACAGGAACGCTTAAATGATTGAAAGAAACATCCTTATATTTGTAATAACACTGCCATAACATTTTTATACAAGCATGGGCATATTCTTGGGTCTCTTGCACTCTTCTAAATTGAAAGAACCATATGCAATGTAACAAATGACCCTCATCCAAACTGAAACTATCAGTTTCGTGCTTATTGGATGGGCTGTGCCCCTGAGACAGACCATCCACATTGTGGCGAGTTTAGCTAGGGCTGTGTTAGCAAGATGATTTAAATGTATTTTTGTTCATTTAGTTAAATAACTGCAGAAATTATATCGACCTAGACAACTTTGTGTTCTTATCCTGTTGCTGATATAACTAGACTAGGAGGTTGGGTCCCTACTGTACTAGTATGAATTGTCTCCTAGCATAGTACCATGGATAAACAAGTCATCACTTGATGGCTAGGCATTCTCTTTTAACTGCAGAATACCTAGCTTCGTTTTTAGCTTTGAAATGAGGAAACAGGTCTGATAACATAAAGATAAAGTCAGGAGATGCTAGCATATGTTCTGAGCATAGTGTGTCCTTGAACTTACTAATAGCACTGTCTGCGTCTACTACCCACTTTAAGATGCATTGTGTCCCTTGGTTAGGTCAATGAGGCAGCACACTGCTATTGCAAAATCAAGCACAAACTTCCAGTAATAGCAATACCTCCCAAAAAAAAAAAAATCATCTTCCCTTGAATTTTAGTTTCTTGGATAGGCCATTTTTAACTACTTTTTCCATTTCTTTATGGATTTAGCCATTCTTTTCCCTATAGAATCCCTAAACTATTTAATATAATTAGGCCTACCTTGCTAATATGCTACAGTGGTGCAGCGGTTAGCATTGTCGCCTCACAGCAAGAGGCTCTCTGGTTCGATTCTTGGCTGGAGTGCCTTCTGTGCAGAGTCTGCATACCCTCCCCATGGTCGAATTCATTTTAAAAGACATGCAGGTAGGTGTGTGTGTGTGTGTGTGTGTGTGTGTGTGTGTGTGTGTGTGTGTGTGTGTGTGTGTGTGTGTGTGAGTGGGTGCATCTTCCTTGAAGTTTGGGTGCCAGGCTGGCAACTCAACACCATAAAAATTGACTGCCAGTCATTAGTGGACTGGAGTTCTGCTGTGGCGACCCCTAACTGGGAAAAGCTGAAAGGTCTACCTTGCTATTGGAGGCATTCAAAATTTGTCCTTTTGCATCAGAGTGATGAACATAGCCTGCTCCTTGCCTAGATTCTAGCCTCCATCCCCATAATGTTTAACAGAGTCACTTATGTAAGTTGCAATATAGTTGGTATGAGGTTCCTAGATTTTGCCTATTGCACTTTGAAAGGTTCTTGGAGCACATGTAGCATAAAAGGAAAAATGTTATATTGGAATAATCCGTATGGTGTTCAGCAGCCTGTCTTTTCTGTAGCCCCTGCTGTTAAATGGATTTGCCAGTAACCTTTTGTCAGGTCTGATATAACTAAGACACTTTCCTTCAACATTTATTTTAACTCAGTAATCCTAAGAATATGCAGTTCAACTTCCTAAAATCAGTATAGAACCTAATTATTGCACCAAGTTTTTGGACTAGCACTATGAGTCTCTTCCACCAACTTCTGAATTTCACAGTTACCCTTTGCTGCTGCAATGATCTTACTTCCTCTTCTGCTGCCTTTACTTGTGGCTGTGGTCTTAATATGTTGCTGAAATAATTTACTCTGCCTTATACTCCTGAAGCTATGCCATTGTTTCATAACACATTGCTGTATTTCTTGTTTCTATAACTTGGACAGTATATAATCTAGCTGAGTTACAAACATAAAGTCAAGTTTTCTTTCTTTACAGATTTACTAAACTCTACTGTTTAACTAATGACCATAGTATGTACTTCCTTCTGTGATTTCAGAACATTGATATGATATACTTGTTCTGCTCTTTTCTTACCTCTGTCTCACTATGTAGTTTACCTCATTTAGTTTCTCTGTTTTTTTTATATGTACATTGCTCTTTAGGCAAAAAGTTGTTTTCTGGAGAGGAGATCAAAAACAACACAAAGTCTCCAGCTTTCAGTTGCCTGGTCCTTGCATTTCAATGAAATGACTCTTGCACAGCTTGAGCTACAGCTTGAGCTCTTTCTATGTATCCCTTTAGTATAGAGCTCTCCACTCTCAGCCTGTCTTACAAGTTGTTATAGTACTTTATGACAATTTTAACTGGGGGTTTCTCTTCTCAGATTTCTCTGGCAATACCTATCCATAAAGGTGCCTGCCATATAACAGCTCAAAAGGACTGGACCTGTTTTTAGCTCATAATACTTCTCTAATGGTAAATAGAAGTACGGTATTAACAGATCACAATTTTTGCCATTTTCTTCAATAACTTTTCGGAGTATGGACTACAGCATTTGGATAAAACAATCCAGCAATACAGCCATATGGGGATGGTGCATTGAAGTGCTCAGTTGCCTGACAGTAAAGCTTCATCACACTTGGTGTATTGTTCTTATGTAAAAGGAGTCTACTCATCAGTGAATGTTTCCTTAGGTATCCCTCCCATGAAAATAACAAGACTAGCTCCCTGGCTACAGATTTAGCATTAGCTTTGCTTAGTGAGATGGCTTCACATTATTTAGTCGCATAGTTCAAAATAACCAAAGTATATTGAAATCCACTACTGCATTTTACTAATAGCTTCACAATATTGCTTTCATTACATTAAATGACTCTTCTCTATTAGGAATTGTAACTTTTAAAGCCAAGATAAAGGACTGTTTTATGGAAATCAATTAGTTCAGCAATAAAGTTCTCACTTTATTTCATTATTCTAGTCCAACAGAACCTCACTAGGATCTGTGCTTTAGTACTGAACATTTCTAGGTACCCCTGTAGCAAAAGACTGAGCACTGATCCCATCACTAAATTTATAAAACAGTTTTGCACCAACAGCTTGCATACTACTTTTGTATACTTACTTACTTCGTATGACAAGTAATTTTGTAACACAAAGAATTGAAAAGTGGGAGCATCTTTTTTTAATTTCTCCACTTGCAATATAGCTATTATTTTCTTTGCTCCATTAAAAATGTTATTCCCTGGGATTCAATAAACTCCATGTAGGAATAGTGTTATTCCTGCAAGGTGTGGTTCGTGTCCATATAGCACAGCAGAGCGCCTTGTACATTCATGAAGGCATGGTGCTGTTTAACCTACACAGACACAAACAGTGAACAAGTACAGTGGCCGTGTTCAAGTAGTGCACAGACATTGAACACGCCCCCTGCACTCAGAAAGTGCCGTACAGCACTTTCTAATAAGATCTGGCATAATATTAGAGAATTACTCTAATATTATGCCAGTATTTCAGTGTCTGTGGACACTGAAATGAAATAAATAATCATTTCAGTGTCCACGGACACTGAAATACATACGGCAGCAGGAAAGCAATGCAGGGGGGTGTGTGACAGATCCTGTGACACACCCCCTGCATTGTAAAGGTGCTGTATGACACCTCGCAACCTGCAGGAAATGTGTACAAAGCACAGATAATGGGGAATAAAGCCCTGAAAAGGCACACATCTTACATATTGCCTTCACAAACTTAGAAAGTTGATAGAAAACAGGTCATGTATCAGCACGAATTACTGAAGGATAAAAAGTCTGAAAGCAAATGTATGCCAATATTCCCTGACAGCAGTTGATGTGAACAAATGCACAAATAGTGGGGGGACAAAACACTAAAAATATGGACACCTCTGAAATATTGCCCTCACACAATTAGAAAGTTGATAGAAAACAAGATATGTATTAGCAGGTATTTCTGAAGGACAGAAGCCTGAAAGCAGAATGTATGCCATTATTTCCTGACTGCAGTCCTCAATGACATGTCAGAACACCACAATACTCACTATATAACATAATAGTATATAATACTAATATTATATATATTTTTTCTAGGCTAAGGAATGTTTAAGCACAGCTAAGCAGGTATGCGCGTTTTGGCCGTCTGCTTACCATAGCTTAAACATTCCATAAGAGATAAATACAAATATACAGGTGAAAGTTCTAAGCCAAGATAGTGTAGTGGTTAGAGTCCTGGCTATTCATGCAAGCATTTGCGGTTTGAGTACTAAGATAAGCAAGTTATTTTTATATGGGTAAGCAGGGTTAAAATTATTTTTTTTTAACTTAAATTATGTAGTAACCAGTTTTTGTCAACCAGGGTAGTATAGCTGGTGTACAATGTAAGTGTGAGTGTATATAACATGTGAAACCACCCATGTACAAACAAATGTCACATACAGTATAGTCACACCCCTTGCCAATGTAAGGAAAGCACATAGAGGGATGTCTTGTAAAGTACATCATATGCAGTTAATAAATGAAGTCAGTCTTCTGATAAATTTAAAAAATTAGAAGTGACCAATGGTTAGCAATGATCAGCTATGCTTAGAAAGTGCAACCATTGCTAAGATGGGAATGCTAAGCAGCAGGTAGCTCAACTAAGTGGATTTGCGCACTGTTAAACAATGCTCAACAACTTCTCCTTTAAACAGTGTTAAAACTGGCTTAGCAGGTTTAAGCACTGCTTAGTGGAGCTTAACCTTTTCAAAATGGTTCAATGACAGCAAAGGGCAGGGATATCACACTATTTAAATGGCCAGGTAGTAATATAGCCATAATCTGTTATAGTCCATCTGTGCAGATACAATGGTTGGTGTAGGAGAAGGAGTGTGCTTTTGGGTGCAACCCTAGAGCATTCGGTAGTCCAGGATCATGGCTCGACTCCTACTAAAAAAACATGAGGAGTGATTGCTGCAGGGCCAGTACCAGGGCTCCCAATACAAAGTGGAGGCCTGGGACCATCTCGCACATGACCTCATCAGTGCAACTGGCATCCCCCGGACTGGTGAGCAGGTACGGCACCACTACATAGACCTAAAGCATAGGAAGGGGGCATGCTTGGGCCAGTGGATCCAAGAAGGACGGGACTGGAATGCTCCAGTAGTGGAAATATCACTATCAATTAGTTTGTAATAAATACTAGCCTCAGAATGTGATAGACAGATATCCATAATGTGTGTTTTTCTCCCCTACAGCTGCAGCAGAGATGGCTGTGAACATCAAAGCCCATGATGATAGACTGCTGAGGCTGTGCTGACAGCGTGACATTTACAGTGTGAACTGAATAAATAAAAAAGTATGACTGACGAATATTAAAATACAAAAAAGACCCTTAAAAACTATTTATTCTGGTATGTTGTTGCAGACATATATGGAAAATAATGTATGAAATCAAAAAAAGTATAGAGCCAGCATACAGTGACCTGAAAAAAAGGTTTATTGGAATATATAACAGCAAAACAGACCGGTTTCGGCCGGACAATATCACAGCCTTCTTCAGTGTAAAGCAAACAGAAAAACAATGCTGTTTAAATATGTACTTCTCAAAGCTCATTGGTGGATATCTAAAATTGTTCATTAAGCCCTGGTGGAAACAATCCACCTAATCTGATAATCCATTTCTTTTCTTTGGCATTTAAAATAGAATGCCAACCTGATTTATTGGAACGATTCCCTTGTATACTGTCAATAACCATAAAAGAAAATTTAGCCGTAATGTGTATCATATGATGTTTATATAGTGCATTATGAGCTCTTTTGTTCTTAATATTACTAATATGTTCAGATATGCATAATCTTAATGGGCGGGAAGTTTGTCCCACATAAAAAGAGCCACAATTGCATGTTGCCAAATATATCAGCCAATCACTACTGCAGTTAGCAAAGAAATGAAGATCATAAACTGAAGAACAATTCCTGCTAGAAAATTGCTTAGATTTACATACATATTGACAGTTGGTACAATGACCACAAGGAAAACAGCCATACAATGGTTCTCCCATCAACGTTGTTTGTGAGAGTTGTGAGTTGTTCAAGGTATTTCCACATTTATAATGATTAAAAAAAGAACTGAGATTTTTCCCTTTCCTGAATGAAAATAAACATCTATCCGGAATAATATTTGCAAGCTCATAATCACATTGCAAAATATTCCAGTGTCTATGCACACTTTGAATTAGACTGTCAGAATTTCTAGCATAGGTCGTTATAAACCTAATGGGTTGTAATGATGTTGCTGAATGGTCTCTGTAAGTAAGAAGTTCTGATCTATCCATAGAGTTGACCTGGTGACTAGCCTTTAGCACATCTCCTATCCTATAACCCCGAGATTTAAATCTGCTGGTTAAATCACCCTTATGTTGTTGAAAGGAAGAATCCTCAGAACAAATATGTTTTACACGTATGAATTGGAATTGGAATATTCCGTGCAATATGAGGTGGGTGATAACTGACATTAGCTCTTCCTCTTGTGGGCAAAAAAAATTAATAAGCAGTTGCAAATACATTGCGTTACAATCGAGGTTGATCAACTGCCATTGTCTAAGCAGCTCTGGATAGGTTTGCCTTTACGTGGGCATGGTTAAGACTCTCAGGCATCTCTGTACAACACCTTGTTTGAGTGAGGCTTCTAAATGAAAGTGCTGCCATTACAGAAGTTTTTAATTGAAGTAATTATTGTTTATAGGTTTATAGGTTAGTACTAGGCTAACTGCCCTTGCGAGCCATTGTAAGCCTAGCCAATTATCCCTTAGTAAGACTCAAACCCTGCACCTTGTGTTTGTAAGGCAAACACCTTAACCATTAAGCCACCTTCCTAATAAATTGGAATAGTATTAATGTGGTTGTTTTAAGTCATTTTTATCTAAGTCTGATTAAGAGGAGAACCCTTGAAAGTGCTTACTTGCAATAAATTGGATATTCTGCTGTGTGGCATCCAGTGCTAAGGTGTTTTTCTCATTTTCTTCTTTTTGCTCTGGTGGTTTTATTGCCTGAGGCTATATTCTTTGTTTATATTTGTTTTAGTGTTTATGGCTCAAGTGAACATTGCAGAAGGTATGATGGAAGGAACCTCTGAAGAGATATCCAGTCTTAATGCTAAAACTTCAAATGACCTGAGCACACATTCATTGGAATGTTTTAACACTTTGTTGAATCAATCGTAGTAGCCCTCTACTGCAAGTGGATATATCTTACAGATGCTGGTAGTTTGGGAGATGATCCTGTTAATCGTGAAGATTTTTGGTCAAGTATAAAGATGTAGAAAATAAACTATATAAGTTTAAGTGGCTGCAATGGCAGCGCTTTCATTTAGATGCCTCACTCAAACAAGATGTTGTACCGAGATGCCTGAGAGTCTTAACCATGCCCATGTGTGGACAAACCTATCCAGAGCTGCTTAGACAATGGCAGTTGATCAACCTCGAATGTAGCACACGGTATTTGCAACTGCTTATTAATTTTTTTTGCCCACAAGAGGAAGAGCTAATGTCTGAAATCAACAGGCTACAGAATGATATTTATCATAATTATTCACCAACTGTGTTAGATGATAAGATGGATACCCTGTATGAGAACATTCAGAACTATGAGAAAAGGTTACAAGTAACCAAAGTCAGAAAGTTGCAGAGAGACTTTGGTGACTTCAGAAATGACAATGTTTTCTCGTGGAATAGAAGCAGGAATGATATACACCCTATACAGCATGAGGGTGTGATTGCTGAGACTACCAACAATGTTAGTAATGATTCCGCCCCTTTTGTCTCTGTGGATCACTTCCCGCCCCTCCCACTTAGAAGAGAGCTGTAACTAGGAGGCAACGTAGTGATAGCATCACCTGTAGTGGATTTTCAGTTGGGACATGATTCTGCTACAGGTAATAGGAACGATATGCATAGCCTGGTATCAGGAACTGACTGTAAGCATTAGGAACAGGATGTTAAACCTAAGGAACACAGGGTGCAACAGTCGAATGTTGCTGCTTTTAGCAGTAAAGACTCGGTAACACTAACAACGTCAGACATTAGTTGTTTTTTATCAAACAAACCGTTCCCGATCAGGAGAAGGTCCAGGAGTCGAATGAGAAACCAAAAAACAAGGAGAATGCAAAGTATGGAGGATTGGAACAGAGAGGGCAAAAGATCCAAACAGGTTTGATTTTTAACATTCTAACGTATGAATTGACTGATGCTCAGAGACTGTTATTGAGCAAAGGGTTCAGCTTTGTACCAGCTAAAAAAGCACAAATAACTGATGTTCTTAAAGTTTTAAGGCTATTTGCCAGGATATTGACATTGCATGTGTTTTTTAATAATGCAAATACTACTCAATCGATTTTTAAAAAACCTAGTGTGTTTGTTCCACCCAGCAATGCTATTATTGATACCTTTGTGGATCTCTGTGATAAACAGATCAGGGATAGTTCTGATAGTGAAGATGAACATAAACTCTACCACAATATGTCTAAAGAAGAGTATGATGCACTGAAAGAACTGAGAGAATTAACTTCCATAGAAGTTAGACCCGCTGACAAGGGTGGAGGTATAGTTATTTTAGATAAGGAGCTGTATCACAGACAAATGTATGTTCTCTTAAGTCAAATTGATACCTATGAATGTATATCATTAGCTACTGTTAAGGCTGCTATGGATAGAATAGCATTTCTGATCTTCGATCTACTAATAACTAATATGATTGGACATTATTTTAAGTAAGAATGTTTTTATGCTCAGTGATGAATATTACATTCAAATGGTTGGCATGGTGATGGGCACAGCCTGTGCCAACAGTTACACCAACCTTTCATTGGTGCAATGGGAAACACAGTTTATACTCTCTAATATGTGCTATGCCAACTCTGTCTTGTAGTATAATAGATTGGTGGATGATATTTTTTATTATGGCAAGGAACTGAGACAAGATTAAGAGAGTTTATCCACTATCTCAATACGATCACTGATTTTCTGGGATTCACATACAATTATAGTTTACAACAGGTGAAATTTTTAGATGTGACTGTTAGTAAGCATTCTCTCAATACTGTTAAACTAGTTTGTATAGGAAGCCGGTTAGAAAGAATAACCTATTGCACAGTACAAGTATGCACCCGAACCATTGCAAACGTAATATAATAAAAGTTCAGGTGGTCAGGTTGATGAGATAACATAATGATGATGCAGAGATAAATTCAGCTCTAGAGTCCCTTAAACTGGATTTTATAGGAAGGGGTTATAAAAGTAAAGATATTGACAGGCACATTAAAGAGGTATGGAAATATAGACATGGCAGGTGTAAACCATACTTTACCAACAATGCAACAGTATATGAACCACATGTAGGTAGTGCTATTGAGAGTAGTCAGATGCTACAACAGATCACTAATGAGAGTAGTAATGATTTGAGAATAACTTTGACATATATATAAATATGATCTGCAATGTCATTAATAAGAACTGGAATATACTCTCTACTTTGGATGGGTTGAAGGAGATAGTAGGAGACAAACCTAAGTTTACCTTTCGAAATAATAAGACCCTAAAGAACCATCTTTGTTATAAATCTAGTTTAAATAGGACTACTCTTAGATCAGATAGAGTAGGTACATATACATGCAGGAGTTGTACTGCCTGTGCATATATACACACAGGTACTAACTCTGTACACCCTAAGCTAGGCTTCAGAATAGAGCCTTCTCACTATGCTGACTGTAAAACAATGTAATATATTTGAGTTATTGTGTCAGATGTTTTTCATATTATATGGCATGACTAATCGACAGTTCAAAGACAGGATACTTGAACATATGAGGGATATAAGAAATAAAAAGGAAAGCAGTGCCTTGGCTATGTACATCAAGAATGAAGGTAGTGAGCATGTTTAAGTTTCTGGTCTTGGAAATACTTACAGTCAGAAAAAGGTGAGGAGATATGAGGAATATTACTGAGGCGGCTGAACAAAAATGGATTATGTTACTGTGCGCTGATAAACACCTGGTTTGAATAATATGGTCTCCATTAAACTTTTCCTGAAAGCGAGACAGTTGAGGCGCTAGTTTTTAGTTTATGTATGTTGTGTTGTTTTTATAATGTTAAGTATGACTTTAAATAATTTAATTGGTCTTAATTGAAGTAATTAATGTTAATTGGAATAGTATTAATGTGGTTGTTTTAAGTCATTTTTATTTAAGTCTGATGAAGAGGTGAACCCTCGAAAGCACTTGCTTACAATAAATTGGATATTCTGCGGCATTGCATCCAGTGCTATGGTATTTTTTCTTATATATAGAAAATATACAGGTTATTCACAGCAAATATGGCTGTGACAGCATACATTAACTGAGGTTCACCTGTGAACAAGGTGTTAGGAGAAACTGTAGATGGTGTAGCTGTAAAACGAGATATAAATTAAATGTGAAATACATACTGCACTAAGCTCTGAACCCTGAATAGTAATATGTAAAGTATCAATGTGTGTACCATGCAGCATTGCCTTGTGTTAACCTTTGCTTTCCAGGTTGTAGTAATCCAAAGGAGTAATGCACAGTACAATAACTATCTGTCATGTATGCATCACAGCATTACAAGTTCAGACTGTAAACAAGAGACTATTAGGTAGAAACCAGTAAAACAAAAAAACAGCAGTTTCCCAGTAGCTCAGTGTAATGAGAAATAGCTTAGTGGTTAATTGTGCGCAAACAGACATGGATTGAATGCAGGGAGTGGTACTAAGACGTGTGCATATCTACACACAAGGAATCAGGAATAAATGTAAAAACAGTCAGGTAGTGTTAACAAATATTTTACCCACAGGATTTACAGGTAAGTAAATGTTGCCAGTAGCTGTATGAAGGGTATACTAATAAACTGTGTACAACTGTTCAATTGTCCCACCACATGCCTGCAAATGACAGCAGGGTAGGTACATACAATATGCACTCTTCTAGAATCATATGTCTCAACTGTATAGATATTCATGGAATGTCCAGATATTTGCCTCAGATTGTGGGTCCATTTTACATAAAGTAGTGGTGTCATGGCAAGTCATACAGACTGAAGTTAGAAAATAATGATAGACATACAATTGTCACATGTCATATCCATCAGAAAAACCATGCAAATGCAAAACCTGTTATTTTATCAACTTTCTAAGTTTGTAAGAGCAGTATCTAAAATTGTCCATATTTATGGGCCTTTGTCCCACTCTTATGCATGGCTTTGTCCAGATGTCATGCTTTAAGGGGTTCATATGTTCATAGGTAGGTACTAGACTATTGGCCCAAGGGCCTACGTAAGCCTAGCCAACAAAGTTCCCTGGCTTATGCCACCCAAGAAAGTTATTTTCATGTGCCCCTGTCAATCAGAGCCACCAAAGTGATCCCCAGGGTGTATTTCCTATTTCCAATCCACTTATGAAGATTTTTCTTGAAGAGTGCTAATGAGGAACTTTGCTTAACATAGATGGGTAGCTTGTTCCAGAATATGGGAAGTCTCTGGGACAGGAATCTATCCATCCAGCATGTCCTGTTTATTGTGGTGTCATGGTTTATGTCCCTAGAGTGTGTAGCTCAGAGGGATTGGGATTTCTTTAGGTGTAGCATATCCAAAAGCTCTGGGTTTGACATAGCTTTATATGTTAGGCAGAACTCCCCTCAGAGTAGGCGGTATGCTATGGAGTAAAACTCCGTAAAAACTGGAGTTTTTTGAGATGGTCAATGTAGAGCATCTGTTTGAGGCCAGTAATCCTCTTTCTGAGGTACTTCTGTGGCCTTTACAGCTGCTGCAGATGTCATGTGAGGTACAATCTAAAAGGGGTGTTGTACTCTATAATGGGTCTAAAGAGTGTTGAGTAGAGGGGAACAATTACCTCCTTTTTCCTAGATGAGAACCCTTTTGTGATGAGGTGTGCCATGTAGAAGGATTTCCTGACTACTGTGGTGATTTGATTATCAAAGGAGAGACTACTGTTCACCTGGGTCCCCAGGTCTCTTATCACACATTCAATGTTAAGGAGACTGCCGCCTATGTGATAGTTCATGGGTACAGAGTTTTTACCAAAGGGGATGACAATGCACTTTTTGGCATTGAGCTTGATGCCATGGCTCTGACACCAGGCATCTGTCTCAGTGATGCCCTTCTGTAGGATGTCCACATCATTTGGGGACTCAACTATGACTCCTAGTTTGCAGTCATCTGCTAACTTTGTTAGCCAAAGGCATTCTGTGTTAGCCTGTATTTCAGAGAAGTAGATACCAAACAGGAGAGGTCCCAGGACTAAACCCTGTGATACTTCACTTGTCACTGGTTTGAAGTCAGATTTGGAGTCTGCAACTTTTACAGTGTGGGTTCTGTCAGTGAGTCAATTGGCAACCCATCTTGTGATGTAGAGATTTATACCTAGTTTAGTGAGTTTAGCTGTCATTTCAGAATGGGGGATGGTGTCGAAAGCGTTGGAGAGCTCAAGATAGGCTGTGCAAACCACCTTACCCTCATCTACAGCTTTGCTGACTGCCTCAAAGAAGTCAATCAGGTTCAGGAGGCATGATCTGCCTTTCATAAACCCGAACTGGGTGGGGTCCAGAGTTTGGAGGTTACCAATGTCTTTGTTTAAGAGTTCCATGATGATATGTTCCATGGCCTTACAGACCAGGCTCATCAGGCTAATAGGGCGATAGTTCCCGGGATCAGTGGTGGCTCCCCCTTTGTGGAGTGGGATAACTGTTGCTGTGTGCCATTCAGTGGGCACAAAGCCTGATGTGAGACTATGATTGAACATGATGCTTAGTTGGGGAGCCAGTTTGTTCTGAAGTTCGTGTAAAATGCAACCTGGGATGTTGTCCAGTCCCATGGATGCTGTGTTTTTGGCTTTAGAAAGTGCAGCTTTTACCTGCATAGTTGTGATTACAGGAACTCTACATTCTTCCTGTATAGATATGGGCCCTTTAGCGGGTGAGAGGAGGGTAAAGTTAGCACTGAACCTATCTGCCAGGATGTTGGCAATATCAGTTAGTTCTGTAATTTTCATGCCGTTGTGCTGCAACTCAGAGCAGATCTGGGTGTTGCCATTGAAATTCTTGACATAGCTATGGAATGCTTTGTGGTTGTCCCTAGAATCAGTGCTGATTTTGTTTTCATAGCTAGCATTGGAGGATCTTATAAGGGATCTCATCTTCTTACTGAGGCTGACCAGGGAACTCCTCCACTCATGGAATTTTCCTCTCTTTTGCAACAGTTTCTTCCTTCTGTTATAGAGTTTGTTTATGGCAGGAGTCCACCAGATTGGCTTCCTTTTTTTGGAGGATTGCGTCTTGAGTCTGTTTGGGATAGCATGATCCATGCACTCATCTAAGTGCTTATAGAGTGCATTTGTGTAGGATTCAGCAGTCGTAACTGTATTGTCCATCTGGATGGGTGTCATGAAGTTTGCCACTTCTGTCTTAAGAAGCAGTAAAGTTGGCTTTGGAGAAGTTTTTTTAATGTGATTTTCTTAATGGGGGGTGGGATGTGGATATCTAAGGTGATTAGCTTATTGTTGGATTGGTTGAGTGGTTTGTTCCTGATACATGTCTCTCAAGTGTCATGCTGTCACAGCTAGTGGTCACTGCTGCAAATAATCCTGGACACAGATAGGAAACCAGTTGACATATGCTAGTAGCACACTCACATAACAGCAGTTCAGGGTACCCCTCCTATGCCAGATATGACCCTGACATGTACGAGTCCACTCTAGTCATGTACTCAGAGTTGTCACAGCTTGTCTCATACCATTTCAGGCTGACAGTTTAATAGGTATGTTTATACTACAGAAGCTATGGGCATAGGTAGATGTAAAGTGAGGACAGACCCATAGAGTATTGAGCAGTACTGTTGTGAAAAATAGAAGCTTAAACAGTTGTTAATGGATTTTCTGTCTCTACCCAACCCTCATCTGCATCAATAATTATTACTCATACACTATGGGTATGTTGTGCTCCAACCTTAATGTTGGAACTTGTGTTATATTATTATTAATATGTTTGATTGCTTGTATGTTAACATATCTTGTTCAAATGCCATTGTTGGTGACCTATTGCCATCAATGTTACTGGCATGCTGTTATGATGCATACTGTCGTTCCATGTATGCATGTGTTCTGTTTGCTATGCAACTGTTTCAAATCTGTTTTATGGGGTTAATTGGAGCACCCATGCATGCTGTTATAACTAATCTTGAAATGTGTTGTTCATGACTAAGCAACATATTTTGTAAAACCTCAACACCATAGTGCGTTTGGGAAGGCAGATCCCAGGGGATCCACCTGCTCCACCTCATCTGGCTGTGGCATTGGGCCCTAGCATATCTGGGATCCAACCCAGATCTCCCTTGTCTGCTGGTCCTGCACCACCTTCGGGTGGAACCTCTGCAGGGGATGGAGCCCGTCCAACCCTGGAGCAGGCTTGGAGAGGCTGGCACTCACAGTCAGATCCAAGGTTTGGTGTGCAGCACCCTTCAATCTGAGTTTGGAGAGCAGCTGCACCAGATTATGGGCCGCCTGGCACACCTCAAGATGCAGGCCGGCCCTCATATCCAGCCCCAGCACAGCCACCTTTGGGGCCTTGAAAGTGCAGTGGTGACTCCCAGGTGTGAGAATCTCAGTCCCACTGTAACCATGTGGGGGCCCATGTGCTACAGATTCCCAACCACACTCCCTGTCAAATGTGTTTACCCCTCTCATTTGTCATATACCACCCCTGCCTGCTGTCTTGTCTGTCTTGTCTGTCTCCATATCCAACCTATCTCCCCAGACATAACTGCAATCCTTCCCCAACATCCCACTCTCACCTTACAAAAACAGAAAAGGGCATCTGTCCCCAAAAAAATATCGCCCATACATAGCTGTCCATTTCATACACCTGTCCACTGGACACATGTAATCTGGTCCAATTGGCTTGACAACAAATTTCTGTTGTCCTCATCCCTCTCTCTGCGGTTTGAGTGTCCAAATTTACCTCTAAATTCTGTACAAATACACAGCTGTTGCTGTATAAGAAATGGACAGCTATGAACCTTCCCTACACCCATCCTGCACATCCCTAGCTACCTTTCATATTGTTTTTCCCTCTGCATGCCCCTTTTTCACCACTTTCCTATCTCCCCTTTTTCTTTTCTTTTAAAGAAATTAGCGTGGGTGTTAAGTGGGAGTAAGCAGGATTAAGAGAGTTTGTGCAATGCTAAGTGAAGCCAACACAGATTAAGCATCTCTACGGTTAACTGTGTGTTGATATTGCTTAGCGTCACACAAACCTGATTAAAGCTGCTTAAAACTGCTTTAATCACTCTGTCTCCATCAGCCACTGTTCTGCCTAGCAACAAAATAAGCAGCACTGTCAAGTCTCGACCCCAGGACCCTGTACACCACAGTCAGAGCAATGTACTACTACACCATTTGAGCTGCAGGGATGCCTGATGCTTTTTTAAACATGTCATGCAGTAGTCATTCAACAGTGGGGAAAAAAATTCAGTAGAATCAGTCAGGCTTTGTATATATACATATACACATGTATACATGTATGTATGGAGATGCATATATATGGAAAATATATACATAATATATATATATATATATATATATATATATATATATATATATATATATATATATATATATATATATATACAGATATACATATAAAAAATATATATATATATATATATATATATATATATATATATATATATATATATATATATATGTATACATATATGAATCTAGGACTATTGAACAAAAGTTTAATAGTCCAAATCCACAATAACCAAATGCACTTTAACAAAAGCGCTTTCACTGAAAAAGCACTTTTGTTAAAGTCCATTTGAAAAAACAAAACAAAAAACAATAAACCTTCTTTTATGCAGGGGGGTAAGCCCCCCTGCACCCCCACCCCCCTTATTTTATATTCTCACTCCAAGGTCGCACTACAATGGGGAAAAGGGAATTCACCCTTAACCACACTGTAGTGCAACCGGCACAACCAGCATACATAACCAAAAGTGTTGCTTTGGTGATCAGCACTTTCGGTTATGTATGTTCAGTGATTTCTGCTTCAGCAGAAAGTACCATCGGGGATCTGTACAGATCCAATATATATATATATATATATACTCATAGTTTCATAGTTTCATAGTTTAGTACTAGGCTATCTGCCCTGGGGCATTTGTAAGCCTAGCCCTAGTGATGTGGCTTTCGCCACCCCATGTAGTGGTACTAAAGTGTACAGAATAAATTTAGAATACTGTGCCTTTGTCTAGTAGTGACACATTGAAGACCCCCTTACTTATTAAAATTAGTTTACTGTGCCTCTGTCTAGTAGTGACACAGGGATGATCCCCAGGGTAAACCTACAAACTCCCATCCACTCGTCAAGATTTCTCTTGAAGAGAGTCAGTGAGGGGCTCTGCCTAACATGAACTGGGATTCTGTTCCAGAGTGTGGGAAGAGTCTGAGTTATGAATCTGTCCCTCCAGCATGTTCTATTCATATTTGTGCTGAGGTTTAAATCTTTAGCTCTCATGGTTCTAATGGATTTGGATTTTCTGAGGTGGAGCATGTCCATCAATTCCTGGTTGGACATGGTCTTGTACGTCAGGCACAGATCACCTCTGAGCAGGCGGTATGCTACTGAATAGAGCTGGAGTTTCTTTAGCCTGGCAGCATATGACATATGTTGGTGACCCTTGATCCTCTTGGTGAGGTACTTCTGGGGTCTCTCCAGCTGTTGTAAGTGCCGGGTGAGGTACATGCCAAATGGGGCATTGTATTCAATCATGGGCCTGATAAGGGAGGATTATAGGGGTACAATGACCTCCTTTGATCTGGATGTGAACCCCTTCATGATAAGGTGGGCAAGGTAGAAAGTCTTTCTAACCACTTTGGCAACATGGGTGTCAAATGAGAGGTCACTATCGACTTGGGTCCCCAGGTCTCTGATTACTTTTTCCGTACTCAGTGGGTTACTGTCTATGTGATAATTTGTGGGTACTTTGTTTTTCCCAAAGGGGATGACTATACATTTCTTGGCATTCAGTTTAAGGCCATGATTCCGGCACCAGTTGTCCATTTCGGTGAGGCCTTTCTGTAGGATGTATGTGTCAGCTGGTGTATTGACTATGGCGCCTAGTTTGCAGTCATCTGCGAACTTTGTCAGCCACAACCCTCCCATGTTTGCTTTCACATCTGAGAAGTAAATGCTGAACAAGAGGGGTCCCAGGACAGAGCCCTGTGGGACATCACTTGTGACTGGCTTTGAGTCTGACATGGCTCCCGCAATTTTGACTTTATGGGTTCTGTTCTTTAGCCAGATTGCAACCCATCTTGTGACATATGGATTTACATTTAAGCTGTTTAGCTTGTCTATGATGCTTGAGTGGGGTATTGTGTCGAAGGCTTTAGCCAAGTCCAGGTAGGCTGTATGGACTGCTTTGCCCTCATCAATGGCTCTAGTGACTGTTTCGAAAAAGTCAACCAGGTTCAAAAGGCAGGATATGCTCTTTACAAAGATGGACTGGGTGGGACCAAGTGTCTGTAGGTCCCCAATGTCGTTGTTTATGAGTTCCATAATGATTCTTTCCATAGCTTTGCAGACCAGGCTGGTTAAGCTTATGGGGCGGTAGTTCCCAGGGTCTGTAGCGGAGCCTCCTTTGTGGAGTGGGACCACTGTTGCTGCACGCCAGTGTTCAGGTACATATCCTGTAGTAAGGCTAAGGTTAAATAGCATTTTTATATGCAGGTTTAGCTCCTCTTGGAGTTCACGTATCATGCAGCCGGGGATACCATCAGGTCCCATTGATGCTGTGTTTTTTGCTTTGCTGAGGGCGGCTCTCACCTGGACATCTGAGATGACAGGGAGGTTACATTCAGCTGGGATAAGTATTTCTTCTTTTGTGGGTGAGGGAGGGGAGAAATTTGCACTGAACCTGTCTGCCAGAATGTTGGCAATATCTGTGGGTTTGGTAAATTTTTTGTCGTTGTGTACTAACTCTGAGCATATCTGAGGGTTTCCGCCTAGGTTTCTAACATAACTGAAGAATGCCTTGTGGTTATCTTTAGTGTCCTTGGCGATTTTTCTCTCAAAGTTGGCCTTGGATGTTTTTATGAGAGAACATAGCTTTCTACTAGTGCTGATCAGAGATGCCTTCCCTTTATGGGATTTTGCTCTGTCTTGCATTAGCTTCCTTCTTTTGTTATACAATTTGTTTATGGCTGGGATCCACCAGACAGGATGCTTTCCCTTGGTGGAGAGGGTCTTGGTTTTATTTGAGATTGCACAATCCATGCATTCTTGGAGATGTCCATAGAAAGCATTTGTGTAGGATTCAGCATTGTGGGATGTGGTTTCCATTGGCCCAGTGGACTTAAATGATACCATCTCAGTCTTAAGAAGTGTAAAGTCGGCTTTTGAGAAGTTTTTCACCGTAGTCTTTTGTGCTGTGGGGTGGAGATGGAATATGTATATCCAGGGTGATTAGTTTGTGGTCAGATCTCACTAGTGAGGGGAATACTTCCGGTGTGGAGCATTTTGTCCCCATGTTTGTGATGATCAGGTCTAGTATATTATCCCCCCTTGTGGGAGAGGTGACTAGCTGTTCCATTGCATTTGAGTTTATGAATTCCAGGAACCTTTGGGCTAGGGTGTTAGGGCTAGAATAGTGCACCCAGTCTATGTTAGGGGAGTTGAAGTCTCCCAATATGATGGTATTTGGTGAGACATTCATATCTTCCAATGTCTTCAGGAAGGCTGAATGGGGTTCTTGAGATTGGGAGGGTGGTCTGTAACATGCAACCAGTTGTATAGCAGTTTTGCCTACGGTTAGTTGCACCTGGATGGTCTCCGATGCTTCGTGAGTTGCCACTAACCTGGAGGTGTGGGTATCCTTGATGAATATGGACACTCCCCCTCCCTTTGTGGTTCAGCCTGGGTTTTGGGGCCGAAAAGCATGATACGAGGTAAAGCCTGGTAGCGCTGGGGTGCTCTCAGGAGACTTGAACCAGGTTTCAGTTACTGTGCAGACATCGATGTTCTCCATACTGAGGAGTGCTTCGAGAGCCTGCATCTTGAGATTTAGACTTCTGGCGTTGAGCAGCATTACCCTTAATTTTTTTCCATTTTTGTTTTCTAAGGAGGTGGGTTCATCTTTTGAGCCTTGCCTAAAAAAGGCACTATGGGGGTGGCAAGAGCCTTAGCCAATATCTGGAAGCCCAGTGGTGACAGGTGCAAGCCGTCCCTTGTGAAGCAGCGTGGCTTGTCCAGCATGTCATCCCAAGCAGACAGACATTGGATCCCCCTAGAATGACACCAGTAATTGAGCCAATTATTAAAGCTGATCATCTTGTCTTTGTATTGTGGCATCATTCTTTGTGAGGGCAAGATGCTGCTCAGGGTCAGGGTCATACCAGCCTGGGCTACATAATCAGAGAGCTCCTCTATGTCTCTTTTCATGTAGTCCAGGGAGGTACATCTCAGGTCATTCACGCCGGTATGGACAATGACGGAGTCATATTTGTATGTGCTTTTCAGTGACCTGAGTGCATGTGTTATATGGCGGATCCTAGCCCCCAATAGGCAGCTTACCGTTACCCTCTCCTTGTTCAACCTGGTAAGTGGAACGTCAGTGTGTCTGACTATAGGGTCACCTATCACTAGTGTATCAGGCATAGTGTTTGGCCTTAAGGGCTGTGATTTATTGACACACCGATTTATTGAAGTATGTGTTGCATGTGTTATGTTTTGAGGTGGTGGATTTTTGGTTGTCTGCTTTGGGAGCCTCTGTTGTTTTGGTACATTTTTTATTAGAGCCTCCGAGTATGGCTTTGTGTTATTATGTGTTTGATTTGCAGTTGGGGTAGGTCTATGTGTGACTGGGTTTGTTGTGTGTGTGGTTACCTTCTCCTCCTGTCTAGTCTTGCCAGTCCTGAGTTGAGAGAGTTCAGCCTCCAGTTTGGCTATATAGTTGCATCTCTCACATGTATTTGTGTTTGTTGGGAGGAGGAGAGGGTTGTCTGTGTACATGAGGCAGTTATAGCATTGTCTCAAGATTCCCAGATTAACCACCTGAACAGGAGATGATGCTAGTAATCTACCACTCGACATGCTAGAATATTATAAGAGAGTGCTGTGCCTTTAAGGGAAGTGGGTGTTCACAGGGATGGTAGGTGGATGTAGTGCTACTTTAGTTTGAGAGTGCTTACTTAGAAGAGATGTTTTGAGAACAAGTGCTAGGCTTATAATATAACGAGCAGACTGGTTATTCTAAGAGTAGAGCTTTCTAAGGGAAAATTTGAAGAGCAGACTTGGCGGAGCCAGAAAAAGTTTAACCCTGTTTAACCAACGCTGTGCTATGTGCACAATCACGCAAAGCCATGCTAATGCGGATTTTAAACAGGGAACTTCAAAAGAGCTAGAAATGGTCCAAAACAACCAATTATGACAGCTCTTGTGTTGAGGTCACTCCTTCAGGGAGAGATAGGCTGCGAAAGGCTCCCCACTCCCACTGGTGAGCAAAGAAACTTTCTTCTATCCAAGTAAGGTAATGGACAACACAGGAACTACACCACAACCCAGAATACAGAAAAGCCTGTAAACTGGTCTAAACTAGTCGAGGAGAGGCGGGAAAACAAGGATTTGTTTTTGTTTTTTTTTTGTTTTTCAGATAGAAAGCACACAGAAATACAGAAAACAGTAATAAATCAGTTACACAGGCTAGCACACTTTAGTGGGCAGCCTCAACAGTTAAATTAAACAAATAAACAACAAACTTTCGACCAATTTTCGACCAGGTATAATTTTAAGTGCAGATATAATATAATGCAGCAAACAGTTAAAAAAACAGTTTAAGCTTGTTCAAAATAAGTAAGAGAAGGTATTTCAAGGAAAAAAACAGAAAAAAATACTTAAATCAGGAAAGTAGTTGCTTTTCTTAGTTCTCTGTAGCTAGGACCACTCTGCAGGACCACGTGGAGTTGTCACTGAGTAGTATAGCCAGAAAATACGCTCAGAGGCGGATTTTAAACACGGAACATCAAAAGAGCTAGAAATGGTCCAAAACAACCAATTACTACAGCTCTTGTGCTGAGGTCACTCCTTCAGGGACAGATAGGCTGCTCAAGGCTCCCCACTCCCACTGGTGAGCAAAGAAACTTCCTTTTATCCAAGTAAGGTAATGGACAACACAGGAACTACACCACAGCCCAGAATACAGCAAAGCCTGTAAACTGGTCAAACTAGTCGAGGAGAGGCGGGAAAAAAAGGATTATTTTTTGAGGTTTTTTTGTTTTTCAGATAGAAAGCACACAGAAATACAGAAAACAGTAATAAATCAGTTACACAGGCTAGCACACTTTAGTGGGCAGCCTCAACAGTTAAATTAAACAAACAAACAACAAACTTTCGACCAATTTTCGACCAGGTATAATTTTAAGTGCAGATATTACATAATGCAGCAAACAGTTAAAAAACAGTTTAAGCTTGTTCAAAATAAGCAAGAGAAGGTATTTCAAGTAAAAAAACAGAAAAAATACTTAAATCAGGAAAGTAGTCACTTTTCTCAGTTCTCTGTAACTAGGACCACACTGCAGGACCATGTGGAGTTGTCTCTGAGTAGTATTGCGAGAAAAATATGCTCAGAAGCGGATTTTAAACAGGGAGCTTCAAAAGAGCTAGAAATGGTCCAAAGTAAACCAATTATTACAGCTCTTGTGCTGAGGTCACGCCTTCAGGGACAGATAGGCTGCTCAAGTCTCCCCACTCCCAGTGGTGAGCAAAGAAACTTTCTTCTATCCAAGTAAGGTAATGGACAACACAGGAACTACACCACAGCCCAGAATACAGCAAAGCCTGTAAACTGATCTAAACTAGTCGAGGAGAGGCAGGAAAACAAGGATTATTTTTTTGTTTTTTTTTTGTTTTTCAGATAGAAAGCACACAGAAATTCAGAAAACAGTAATAAATCAGTTACACAGGCTAGCACACTTTAGTGGGCAGCCTCAAGAGTTAAATTAAACAAACAAACAACAAACTTTTGACCAATTTTCGACCAGGTATAATTTTAAGTGCAGATATTATATAATGCAGCAAACAGTTAAAAAAACAGTTTAAGCTTGTTCAAAATAAGCAAGAGAAGGTATTTCAAGTAAAAAAACAGAAAAAATACTTAAATCAGGAAAGTAGTTGCTTTTCTCACTTCTCTGTAGCTAGGACCACTCTGCAGGACCACGTGGAGTTGTCTCTGAGTAGTATAGCCAGAAAATATGCTCAGAGGTGAATTTTAAACAGGGAACTTCAAAAGACCTAGAAATGGTCCAAAACAACCAATTACTACAGCTCTTGTGCTGAGGTCACTCCTTCAGGGACAGATAGGCTGCTCAAGGCTCTCCACTCCCACTGGTGAGCAAAGAAACTTCCTTCTATCCAAGTAAGGTAATGGACAACACAGGAACTACACCACAGCCCAGAATACAGAAAAGCCTGTAAACTGATCTAAACTAGTCGAGGAGAGGCAGGAAAACAAGGATTATTTTTTTTTTTTTTTGTTTTTCAGATAGAAAGCACACAGAAATGCAGAAAACAGTAATAAATCAGTTACACAGGCTAGCACACTTTAGTGGGCAGCCTCAACAGTTAAATTAAACAAACAAACAACAAACTTTTGACCAATTTTTGACCAGGTATAATTTTAAGTGCAGATATTATATAATGCAGCAAACAGTTAAAAAACAGTTTAAGCTTGTTCAAAATAAGCAAGAGAAGGTATTTCAAGTAAAAAAAAAAAACAGAAAAAATACTTAAATCAGGAAAGTAGTCGCTTTTCTCAGTTCTCTGTAGCTAGGACCACTCTGCAGGACCACGTGGAGTTGTCTCTGTGTAGTATAGCCAGAAAAACATGCTCAGAGGCGGATTTTAAACAGGGAACTTCAAAAGAGCTAGAAATGGTCCAAAACAACCAGTTACTACAGCTCTTGTGCTGAGGTCACTCCTTCAGGGACAGATAGGCTGCTCAAGGCTCTCCACTCCCAATGGTGAGCAAAGAAACTTCCTTCTATCCAAGTAAGGTAATGGACAACACAGGAACTACACCACAGCCCAGAATACAGCAAAGCCTGTAAACTGGTCTAAACTAGTCGAGGAGAGGCGGGAAAACAAGGATTTTTTTTTGTTGTTTTTCAGATAGAAAGCACACAGAAATACAGAAAACAGTAATAAATCAGTTACACAGGCTAGCACACTTTAGTGGGCAGCCTCAACAGTTAAATTAAACAAACAAACAACAAACTTTTGAGCAATTTTCGACCAGGTATAATTTTAAGTGCAGATATTATATAATGCAGCAAACAGTTAAAAAAACAGTTTAAGCTTGTTCAAAATAAGTAAGAGAAGGTATTTCAAGTAAAAAAACAGAAAAAATACTTAAATCAGGAAAGGAATCGCTTTTCTCAGTTCTCTGTAGCTAGGACCACTCTGCAGGACCATGTGGAGTTGTCTCTGAGTAGTATAGCCAGAAAAAAATGCTCAGAGGTGGATTTTAAACAGGGAACTTCAAAAGAGCTAGAAATGGCCCAAAACAACCAATTACTACAGCTCTTGTGCTGAGGTCACGCCTTCAGGGACAGATAGGCTGCTCAAGGCTCCCCACTCCCACTGGTGAGCAAAGAAACTTCCTTCTATCCAAGTAAGGTAATGGACAACACAGGAACTACACCACAGCCCAGAATACAGCAAAGCCTGTAAAATGGGCTAAACTAGTCAAGGAGAGGCGAGAAAACAAGGATTATTATTTTTTTTTTTTTCAGATAGAAAACACACAGAAATACAGAAAACAGTAATAAATCAGTTACACAGGCTAGCACACTTTAGTGGGCAGCCTCAACAGTTAAATTAAACAAACAAACAACAAACTTTTGAGCAATTTTCGACCAGGTATAATTTTAAGTGCAGATATTATATAATGCAGCAAACAGTTAAAAATACAGTTTAAGCTTGTTCAAAATAAGCAAGAGAAGGTATTTCAAGTAAAAATCAGAAAAAATACTTAAATCAGGAAAGTAGTCACTTTTCTCAGTTCTCTGTAGCTAGGATCACTCTGCAGGACCACGTGGAGTTGTCTCTGAGTAGTATAGCCTGAAAAAAATGCTCAGAGGCGGATTTTAAACAGGGAACTTCAAAAGAGCTAGAAATGGTCCAAAACAACCAATTACTACAGCTCTTGTGCTGAGGTCACTCCTTCATGTAGTGAAGGCATACGTGTGAACCTTACCTCTCAACCTCTTAGTGCAAGAAATCTGGCCAAAGGCTGTCAAAATGGGGGTACAGTGGGACAAAATGAGGGACCTATTTTAAATATTGCTCTTACAAATATAGAAAGTTCCGGGTGTTAGAAATAGTGAAGGTAAGCCCCAGAGGTGGTGATTCAGCTAACACGTTAGCTAAGGCCGAATTGAATTGGATCTTGAGAATGAGGGCACATCTATATCCAGGCTTGAACAATTTCATCACTATCAAGCCTATATTATAAATATAAATATACCCGATTGTATACCTTGTTGGTTTTTTCATCACGCATGATGAGTCATGGGTCGAAATTTCCTTTCTTCATATTTTTTAGCATCTTTGATAATTGCCTTACATTCTTAACAATATTTAGATGGAAAGGTGGATTTTGATTTGGTCATTCTGATAGTTAGGGGCGTTGTGTCAGCATATCAGAACCCTTTTGAGTTGATCATTTTGACATTGTTCCTTGCTGTAGTGTGATTGTTGGACCTTTATTGCTCATCACTTGGTTGTATCTTGGAGACTTTTATTGATTTACATAGATAGGAGTCCATTACAACATAGTCTCCAACAGAGTTGATATAAGTCCACATATCTTATCCTGTTTTATGTCCACTAAGGAAATATTGTTTTGCACGTGGAGGTTTTGTGACAGCATAGCTCTTGTTTATACTTTTGTATGATGGCGTTCATATTGATGTTGTCGATATATATATTTGTTCAGATGCTATTATGGGTCTTTATGGGTAGTTCACATTGGACATTTTATCATAGTCGAGCTCGATGGTGATGTGGAGATCTGCTCATAAATATGCTTTGCTTCAGTGTCTACTTATTCAGTCATCTATAAGTACTTATGCACTTGATATTTTGGCTATGCCATGAGTTCAGTTTTATTTATTAGAGTTACGTATTGCATATTGTTTGGTATTTATGTGGCAAATATTTAGCTTGTCTGATATTATATGTTATATTTATTCGATGGTTCCTCTTAGAAGTAGGAACTAAATCACTGCTATAGTTAATGATCTAGTCGCCTGTTACTGGCAATAATGTATATGCCTGCTAACACAGGCGTAATATATAAACTTTTAATATATAATCTTTTAATATACATAGACTTTTTAAATTTGATGGATGCAGTGAGAGCATGGTTTATTTAGAATGCTGCAGCTCGCTATTGAGAGCTGTCCGATTCAACTTCAGGTATATGTAGGAGCATTCTTGGAACTTTTTGCTGTAGCTTAAACTTTGATGTTTTTGTAAGTAGCGATTGGAGGAACGCCAGCATTGTGGGCGTGTGGTTTAGACGGGATGAATTACATGTTGCACGCCAGCAGGTGTACTGACGTCTTTTTCTGCACTAATTCTCCCTATGGTGTGTTTTTATTTATATTTATGTATATCCCCTAGTGAGGAGTTCATTTTATGAAAAGCTTGGGAATGCACATATTAACCACAGGGTTACGAAACAGTAAGTTTTAACACTGTTAGCTACAGTGATTGCACGCTCTAAATCTTAACAACCGCTATGACAGTTTTGTATATCTTGTTTGTGATTACGAGCGTTCTTGTCGAAAATATGCCTATCTGATATAATACAGTTAGCTATCTCGCTTCAGAAGGTTTTTTCATTATATGAAAAGAGTTGTTTAGTTAGTCATTTGTCTACAGATATGTCAACAATTATGTATGCAAGATATAAATAGAACTGTTATTGGCGTCTCTATTTTTGATGATTTTCTCTATATGATTAGCTTACACGTTCGTGAAAGATGCGATTTTTTGATTCATGAAAGTTTTGGTTTTAATGTTCATTGAAAATGTTTTACTAGCATATTGACTATGTGTAGGAATTATGCAGCTGGATTGACATTTGTTATAATGTTCAAGTATGTTCTGTCTACATTCAGGAGGCTGTATTTGCTGCAGTTGTTATTTCTTCCTTAAATTTTGAACAGCAGATGTCTTAAATTGAATGATTGTCTAGTTAATTGATACACTTCTCCTGCCAGTTTGTGTTTAAAAATGGGAGAGTTTTAGATAGTTTTTTATGTCTGAGGAAGCGTAGGTGATCCTACGCGAAATCGCTTACTTTTTCACGAATTAAACAAGCTTTTATACTTTGGATACGCTGTAAGAGTGTTTTTTCTTCAACTGAACGTTGGTTAGCTGGGTTTTGGATTTTGGAGACGCTGCAAGTGCCTTGCTTGAATTCTATTGACTTACTGGACATACTACGTGGTTAGAACACCGTATATTGTCATTATAAATATAGAAAGTTGCTAGAATAGCAGGGTTTGTTTAGCATACATGTTCTGAAGGATGTGAGGTCTGAAACTGAAATGTATGTCATCATTTACTGACAGAAATCCTCAGATCATCACAGTGATTTACATGAGAAATAAAAATAATGAATCTGTGGAACAGACCATAAATATGAGCAATAAACCTGGACATTCTGAAGCAATCTGGCCAGTCAAAAGTTATGCTCAGAACCCCGTAGTGCAAAAAATCTGGACCAAGCCTGACAAAGTGTGGGTAGAAAGCCATGAAAATAGGGAGATATCTGAAATACTGGAGTAGATAAGCTGACACAGTTGCTGCAGTAATACCCTCCTGTCTGTTGTAACATATATTGACTGAAATAGCACAAGTCCAACACTCAATTGCTTCTCACTAGTCAGTGACTTAAATCCTCACATCATCCCTCTGAGGTGTTAGAAATACACAAGACTTATGGGGGCCAGACAACACTACATCCTACAAATATCTGGACATAACATACATTAGGGAAACTACACTGAGCTACTAAGCAGAGTGCCTCTTTGGACCTCTTCAAGAGGAACCTTGACGTTTGGATGGGAGAAAGGAAATTCACCCCAGGGATCACGTCAGTCGCCCTGCTAGACAGGGGTCCAGGAAAGTAAATAATGTGGGAAGAAATAGCCAGGGAATTGTTATGGCTAGGCTTGTATAGGCCCTAGGGCTGATAGCCTAGTACCAACCTATGAACCTATGAACCAACCTATGAACCTATGAAACACGTCAGCAAGCACTGTCTAAACTACAGTTAGACTGACACAACACTAAGCCAAATCCACTATAGGGAATTACACATGTATTTGCAAATATATCAGAGACTATAGGGATGTAACAGTAGTGAAAAACAGACACCAGTGTGAAAGTGCATACCCACAACCAATTTCGTCAGTCACAGTGACATACCGGTAAGTCAAATGAACAACAGAGTATAAGGACTGTGTGAGCAAAACCATCTCTTCATGTTTGCCACTCACATCCTACCTTTACATATACTGGCCCAATTCACTGTGTAGTATGATGCCTGACCGTGGTATGGGACATGTCTCATTCTGCCCCAACAAACATATACAGCCGGTATAGACCACCAGATACTGGAGCAGCATGCACAGCCAGATAGAAAAGGAGCCATAACACTTTCATCTACCCCCTCCATGCACAGGCCAAATAACATTTGCACACTACATTGCTACATAATCCTGACAGTCTGTCAACAATCACCAGAAATACACAGACCTCTCAACTGTACAGAGTTCTGCAGAATATCCAGGCTTTGTCCTCCTATATAAGGTCTCTTCGACATAACATGTCTGGCATTCTGAGACATCACTGGGATGCTATCAGCAATGATGGCACTAAATAATGATATACCATACCTATCAACCTCTTACTGCATGGCATCTGGACAAAGCCTGACATATTTGGGGGACAGAGGCCCAAAAACAGGGGCATATGTGAAATATTGTTGTTATAAACTGAGACAGTTGGCTGGTGTAACAGGGTTTGTTCAAACATATATTTTCTGATGGATATGAAGTCAGAAACACAAATGGATGATATAATTTGCTGACTGTAATCCCCAGAGTATGCTACTTATTTTCTAAAGACAAAAAAATGTCTGAGGAACACACCAAACATAAGAGTTTAAATCTGGCCATTCTGTGGAGAGCCCTACAGTTGAGAGTTATGTCAACCACAAAACACTATCAGATTAAAAATCATGTAGAAAAGCCATGTCCACACAAAACCTGTTAAACTAGCATTAATTCAACTGTATAACAGCAATACTTAACATTCTGTCCCTATGTCTGGAACATTTTCCCCCAGTTTGTTGGGATGTCTTTAGAGTTTTCATTGTAAGACGTATTTCCAACTACCCTCTGTGCTGCTATTGTTCACAGAACTCCATGAAGTCCTCCTCACAGGTAAGGAAAAGAGGCAATGCCCACATGAAGTACTCAATTATAGGAGCGTGTTGCCATTCCATTGGCTGTAGGAATAACAACATAGCTGTTCTGCGTGTAACTAGCAAGTGGGGGACACCAACTGGTGCACATGCAATCAGCTGCTCATGAGCATTACCTACAAAAGATAAGCTGCTGCCTATGCAAAGCAGGTGTATACCTTACATCTTAGAGAGAGAGACAGACAGACAGACAGACAAACAAACAAACCAACCAACACAAATTGGAATCAAACCAACCATACTTGGGGAAAAAAAGTATGTCAAACAAGTAAGCATGTAATGGAATGCAGTAGGGGGTATGTAATAATGGGAAATAGGAAGTTCAACAAATATGTCACAACAAGACTTACTGTACTGATATATTGCTAATCAGAACCTATGGCCATAGCATCTGGGTCTGTCTGCAGTGATATAGATCACAGCTCAGGCCCCTGAGTCACCCCAGGAAAGGATGGCTCACATATGACTACTACCAGAGTGTGTGTTGAGCAATGCTGACTGTGATACAGATATCCCAGCTACTATATGTTATCTGTGAATACAACTATGATATATATGTTTGTCTCAGCAATGTGAGAAACCTACACAGGGTATTTGCATAGTAAACTACTGCTACAGATGTGTATGTTGAACTGCTTGTGATATACTGAGCTCATATCATTCAACTGTCCAGTGTTATGCACACTGAACATATGTGTGCCTCATATTTGTAGTCATTTACTCATAGAGTTGTGTTATGTCCGGCAAATAATTGGCAACCTATGAAGACTGACATTACAACATCTCCTTCTCTTTCTTTTGGCTGTTCCCATTAGGGGTTGCCACAGTGGATCATCTGTCTCCATATCTTCCTGTCCTCTGCATCTTGGTCTGTCACACCAACCACCTGCATGTCCTCTATCACCACATCCATACACCTTATCTTAGGCCTAACACTTTTCCTCTTACCTGGCAGCTTCATCCTTACCATCCTTTTCCCAATATACTCAGCATCCCTCCGCAGCACATGTCCAAACCAACATAATCCCACTCCTCTCTGGCTTTGTCTCCAAACAGTCCAACCTGGGCTGCCCCTCTAATATACATATTCCTAATTCTGTCTACCCTCATCACACCCAGTGCAAATCTTAACATCTTTAACTCTGCCACATCCAGTTCTGACTCCTGCCTTTTTGTCAGTGCCACTGTCTCCAAACCATATAACATAGCTGGTCTTACTACCCTCTTGTAGACCTTCCCTCTCACTCTTAATGGTACTCATCTGCCACAAATCACTCCTGACACTCTTCTCCACCCTCCCTATCCTGCCTGTACTCTCTGCTTCACCTCTTCCACACATACATCATTACTCTGAACTGTTGATCCCAAGTATTTAAACTCTTCCACATTTGCAAACTCTACTCCCTGCATTCTCACCATTCCTCTATCCTCCCTCCCACTCCCACACATATCTTCTGTCTTGGTCCTGCTGTCCTTCATTCCTCCCCTCTCTAGAGCATATCTTCACCTCTACAGGGTCTCCTCAACCTGTTTCCAACTCTCACTAGAGATCACAATGTTATCTGCAAACATCACAGTCAACAGGGACTCCTGTCTAATCATGTCTGTCAACCTGTCCATCACTACTGCAAAGAAGAAAGGGCTCAGAGTTGATCCCTGATGTAATCCCACCTCCACCTTAAATGCATTGTCACTCCCACTGCAGAACTCACCGCTGTCACACTACCCTTGTACATATCCTGTAGCACTCTTACAGATTCCTCCAACATTCCTGACTTTCTCATACAATACCACAACTCCTCTCTAAGCACCCTGTCATATGCTTTCTCTAAGTCCACAAAGATACAACGCAACTCCTTCTGACCTTCTTTGTACTTCTCCAGCAACACTCTCAGAGCAAACATCACATCTGTAGTGCTCTTTCCTGGCATGAAACCATACTGCTGATCACTAATCATCACCTAGCTTCTTAATCTTCCACTACTCTTTCCCATAACTTCATGCTGTGACTGATCAGTGTTATCCCTCTGTAGTTACTACAGCTCTCCATATCACCCTTATCCTTATGATCGGTACCCAAACACTTTTTCTCTACTCCTCATGCATCCTCTCACTTTCCAAGATTTAATTAAATAATCTGGTTAAAAACTCCACTGCCATTTCTCCTAAACACCTCCATGCTTCCACAGGTATGTCATCTGGACCAACAGCCTCTCCATTCTTAATCCTCTTCATAACTATCCTTACTTCCTCTTTGTTAATCTGTTGCACTTCCTGATTCACCATACCCCCATCATCCAACCTTCTCTCTCTCATGCTCTTCATTCAACAGCCCCTCAAAATACTCTTTCTATCTGCTCAGCACACTCTCCTTGCTTGTGAGTACATTTCCCTCATTATCCTTTATCACCCTTATCTGCTGCACATCCTTCCTAGTTTGGTCCCTCTGTCTAGCCAATCAGTACAGGTCTTTTTCTCCATCCTTAGTGTCCAACCCTTCATACGCCTCATCTTTAGCCTTCGCCGCCTCTCTCTTTGCCATGCACCTCATCTTCTTATACTCCTGTCTACTTTCTTCATCTCTCTGACAGTCCCACTTCTTCTTCGCCAACCTCTTTCTCTGTATAATCCCCTATACTTCCATATTCTATATCCAGGTCTCCTTGTCCTCCTTCCTCTGTCCAGATGTCACACCAAGCACTTTTTAGTCATCTCCCTTGCTAGCTCTGCTGTAGTTACCCATATATTGGGTAACTCTTCACTGCCACCAACTGCCTGTCTTAACTCTTCCCTGAACTCAACCTCGCAATCACCCTTTTCAGTTTCCAACATTTGATCCTTGGTGCTGCCCTCACATTCCTCCTCCTCTTCTTGATCACCAACATCATCCGACAGACCAACATTCCATGCTCCTAACTACACTTTCCCCTGTCATCACTTTACAGTCTCCAATCTCCTTCAAACTGGTCCTCCTGCATAGGATATAATCTACCTGTGTGCATCTTCCTCCACTCTTGTATGTCACCTTCTGCTCATCTGCCTTGTTGAAATACATATTCATAGGTTCATAGGTTCATAGGAAAGTATGTTATCTGCCCAAGGGCATCTATAAGCCTAACCAGAATGTGCTGGCTTTCGCCGCCCCCTTTAGATTAGTTCTGTGTGCCTTGGTCCAGCAAAGCCACTAGTTCACTGTGCCTTTGTCCAGCAGAGCCACTGCAGAGATCCCCGGGATAAATTTTCTGTTTCCCATCCACTCGTCAAGGTTTCCCTTGAAGAGTGTTAGTGAGGGGCTCTGCCTAATGTAGATTGGAATCTTGTTCCAAAGCATGGGGAGTCTCTGGGACAGGAATCGATCCCACCAGCACATCCTATTCATCATTGTGGTGAGGTTTAGATCCCTAGAGTATGTGGCTCTTCGGGATTTGTTTTTTTTTTAGGTGGAGCATGTCCATCAATTCTGGGTTGGACATGGATTCGTATGTCAGGCAGAGAACACCTCTGAGTAAGCTGTATGCAACTGAGTACAGCTGGGGTTTCTTCAGTCGGGCTGCGTAGGGCATATGTTTGAGGCCAGTTATCCTCTTGGTAACATACTTCTGTGGTCTTTCCAGCTGTTGCAGGTGTCTTGTAAGGTACATCCCAAATGGTGTGTTGTACTCTATGATGGGTCTGATGAGTGATGAGTAGAGGGGCACAATAACCTCTTTTATTCTAGATGCGAAGCCTTTTGTAATTAGGTGGGCCACATAGAAGGATTTTCTAGCAACCTTGGCAAAATGATTATCAAAGGAGAGATTGCTGTCTACTTGGGTCCCCAGATCCCTTATTACTTTTTCTGTATTTAGGGGACTACCACATATGTGGTAGTTCACGGGTACTTTGTTTTTTTCCAAAGAGGATGACTATGCACTTTTTGGCATTTAGCTTGAGGCCATGATTTTGACACCAGGTATCCGTCTCAGTGAGACCCTTCTGGAGGATGTCTGTATCAGCTGGAGAGTCAATTATGGCCCACAGTTCACAATCGTCTGTGAACTTCTTCAGCCATAGTCATCCTGTGCTTGCCTGTACCTCTGAGAAGTATATACCAAACAGGAGAGGTCCCAGGAATGAGCCCTGGGGGACACTACTTGTAAATGGTTTAGAGTCGGACCTAGAGCCTGCAACTCTCACCATGTGGGTTCTATCCATGAGCCATGAGTTTATGTTCAGGCTGGTGAGCTTGTCTATAATACCAGCATGGGGAATGGTGTTGAAAGCCTTTACAAGGTCTAGGTAGGCTGTGTGGACCTCCTTTCCCTCATCTAAAGCCTTGGTAACTGTCTAAAAGAAGTCCACCAGGTTTAGGAGGCATGCTCTGCCCTTAACAAAGCCAAACTGGGTAGGGTCCAATGTTTGGAGGTCCCCAATGTCTCTGTTAATGAATTCCATGATAATACGCACCATAGCCTTGCAGACCAGACTAATCAGGCATATAGGGTGATAGTTCTTGGGGTCCATTGTGGCTCCACCTTTGTAGAGTAGGATGACTGTTGCTGTACACCACTCTATGGGTACTTAGCCTGCAGAGAGCCTGAGTTTGAACAGTATGTTTAGGTGAAGGGTTAGTTCATTTTGGAGCTCGTGTAAGACACAGCCCAGGACACCATCTGGTCCCATTGAAGCTGTATTTTTGGCTTTGGATAGGGTTGTTTTAACCTGTGTGTCAGTGATTGCCAGGGCACTACATTCTTCTGGTATGGTTATGGGCCCTTTAGGGGTGAGAGGGGGATACGTTTGCACTAAACCTGTCTGCCAGAATGTTGGCAATATCAGTTAGTTCAGTGTATTTTGTGCCATTCTGCACTAACTCAGAGCAGATCTGAGAGTTTCCAGTTAGGTTCTTGACATAGCTAAAGAACGCTTTGTGGTTATTTTTGGAGTCCTTGGCAATTTTTCTTTCAAAGTTAGCCTTGGATGAATTTATGAGGGATCATAGTTTCTTGCTGATACTGATCAAGGTTGTCTTTTCTTCTTGGGATTTGACTCTTTTCTGCACTAGTTTCCTCCTTCTATTATATATCTGGATGTGATGATCTCAGGATTGTAGTCACTAAATAATGACATACATTTGAGTTTCAGACTTCAAATCCTTCAGAAAAATGTATATTAAAACAAATCCTGTTACTCTAGCAACTTTCTAAGTTTATAAGAGCAACATTTAAAATATGTCCCTATTTGTACCCCCATTTTGTCAAGCTTTGTTCAGATGTTTTGCATTAAGAGGTTGAGCGGTATCCCTCCAAAATCACTCTTGGTATACTGTTCCTTCAGGATAACCTCTACACCATTTCTCCTCCCATCCACACCATGACAGAACAATTTGGACCTGACTCCAATATGCCTAGCCTTAACCCCCTTCCATCTGGTCTCTTGCACACACAATATATCAACCTTCCTTCTGTCCATCATATCAGTTAGCTCTGCCCCATAAAAGTCATACTACCAACATTAAAAGTTCCTACCCTCACTACCATACTCCTAGCCTTTCTCCTCTCTTCCTGACATATGTGACATTCAACAGGGTATGTCTGTAAATGGGATTCATATGAGATAAATGACACGTTGTTCCATCGACAGCCGGTAGATGGACGTCAATTAACCGAAACGTCAAAACAATGAAAACTAACATAAACGAAACTCACTCAACCGACAAGTCTAAACTACATACTAGCACTAAACAACACATACCTGCAAAGTACAATCACTACCACAGAAACACATACAGAACTACATACATACTCGCGCTGCTACCTACGATATACACCTCATACACTCCACACCACAACAACAATAATTAAAACAAAACGAATCCCCACTCCAAACACCACACACACAACACAAGCAAACCAAACTCCTACCAAAGCAACACTAAACCTGACATACACACCTATCGACAACCCTGACCCAAACCCTAACCCTAAGGTCCGTCACTCTCGCACACTCACCTAACCCACTCCCTAACCCTAACTCAATTAACCCACCCCTAACCCAAAAGATATCACTACTACACACTTACCCGACCCGAGCCCTAACCCTAACTCACTTAACCCACCCCATCCCCACAGACCGTGAACATCGCACACTTACCTTACTCGCACCCTAACGTCCGTCACTACTGCATACATACACATCCCTTACACATTTCGCTTACCTCCGCATCGGTGTCGGTTGACTGACTTTCGTTGATTTAAGTTTTCGTTCCTTTGACGTTCGGTTAACTGACGTTCGTTGATTTCAGTTTTCGTTCCTTTGACGTTTCGGTTACTTGACGTCCATCTACCGGCTGTCGATGGAACAACATGTCATTTATCTCATAGGAACCCCTGTAAATGCAAAGGCTACTCTACTATCAAATGACTTAAGTGTGTTACTGCAATATTAAGAAAGTGTCACTAATTTTGGCCCATCGCCCCCATGTATGTGTGGCATCCTCCAGATGTCCTGCTCTAACAGGTTGACAGGAATGACTGAGAAGCAAGAGTGTAAATACAGTGTGGCATACTGACATAGAACAGAAATGTATATCAGGTATTACTTATGCACATGTATGTATGAGTAGATGCACCTGGCTGCCTTATAACAACAGACACGGGATGCAAAACATCAGGTAAATAAGCTGTACATGTTGTGCATGTGTGTAATCTTAGCTTTTGTGCATCCAACAGAGTTAGATTTCTACAGCTACTGGTTGTTGCATTGCCCTGACACAGACATGGGTACTAGAATAAGCATGATTATCAGGTTGAAATTGGTGAGGTGTCCAACTGTGTTATGACCTTGTGTCCATGCCAACTACAAACAGCTATATGACCACCTACATAGCTGTATGGGCTCAGCAATACACTACTTGTAAAACCTGCCTCCAACAAGGTAATTCCCTTTGCTGGACAGCAGCAATACACCAACCACATAATTGGTCACTATATTGGCTGTATAGGGCAAAGTAGGAACAGGTACCAACTTGACAGCAAGTCAACCTTTGTCTGAATGAGCATATAAGGTCACAGGTGGATTACTGTAAGGCTAACTATGAGCACAAATTGGACACATCCACCAAGGACAATCACAAGGCCATCTTCACATATGTCTGCAATCTCAGAGGCAACAACCCAACCCACACTGTAATGGCAATCAATCACACCACATACACACACACTATAGCTATAGCCAACCTGCTGCAGACAGGTTTAGGGCAAACATCACCTCTCTGGCTCACCATCAGTATAGGTGGAAATGCACAGCACCTGCACCTCTTCCCTCATCATCAGGGAGCAGGTGCATACTGCCTAATCAAAGTCAACAAAAGCAATTCTCCATGGGACCCCAATAACATTCCTGTCTACATTCTACATGAACTCAGGCATATGCTTCCAGCTCCATTACACACTGTATGTAAGCAAAGGCTGAGCACCGTTGACATCCCATCTGCAAGGAAGATGGCCACTGTCATCCCTCTACACAAATGTGAATGATGGTTTATGCAATGTACTGGCCCTGACTGGGGGGAACATGACACATCAGGACCAGGAGTGCAATGCAGGTTCATACTGAGCTGATAGATGACAGGGGTTTGATGTGGCTGTAAGTGGTGGCTAAAGATAGGCAGTATTGATGTGCTGGCTCTGTAAATAACTCTGGGCAATATCTGAGGTCTTGTGATGTGCTTCCCTGTTTATGTCTTCCAGGTGGCATGCAGCATCAGCCAGCATATACTGCAAATGAGAATTCAACTATCACAGATGCAATAATCCAGCACCATATGGTGCTGTTCGGCCGTAGCTGACAAAATCTGTGGGAACGGACTGCCCTGTGGGAATTTCCTTGTCTACAGAGTTAACACCTTGGGCCACCATGGCTGCACATACAATCAGGTTAGGCACTGGGCAACTGACCTGATGCATCGTGCCCGGCAAAAGGCTACTGCCGTGGCCATGTACCATACTGCTACAGGTGGGGGACCAGTCACAGACCTACAGCAACAGAGGAGCTCCTTGCCAACCTTGGGGCAGCCCTCACACAACAGCCAACACATTAAACACAAGTCGTGGAGGTGGGTGACACCCAGGGAACAGGTGAGGAGCATCCAGATAAAGCCACAGTGCACATCAAGTTAATCATGTAGCAGTCATACTGTCTTCTATAGAGTATCTAGATGCATTCAAACTGCATTTGTGGGTAGGGTTTAGTAATACAAACAAGTGCACATCTATGGGGAGGGACAGCAAATTGTGTACTATCATAACTTGTACTGTACCTGTGCAGAAAAGCAGCATTCATCTTGTACCAATACCAAATGTGAGTCTGCTGACAATATCTCTCCCCCACAACTACATAGGTCCCTCTGGTCTGGATTTGGGACAGCAGCCTGAAGCCAGTGAGTATGGGATTTTCCTGCTGTGGCTCACCAGTACCCCTGGAATTTCTCAACAAAAATACATCAGGTTTCCCAAAACCATGTGGGAAAATGTGTTATGATGTAATGAGATCGAGGTTGCACTTTTTGGCCACAATACCAAAAGGTTTGTTTGGCACAATAACAACACTGTGCATCACCAAAAGAACACCATCCCCATGGGGAAGCATGGTGATGGCAGTATCCTGCTTTGGGGTTGCTGTTCATAAGCTGTAAGTGGGATTTTAGCTAAGGTGGAGGGGATTAGGACCAGTTCAAAATACCAGCCTCTTTTGGCCCAAAATCTTCATGTGTCTGCTAGAAAACTGTGGGTGGAGAGGAATTACACCTTTCTACACACCAATGACCCATACCATGCATCAAAATCCAAAAAAAGAATGTCTTCACCAAAAGACAATCAGTGTTGTGAAATGGCCCAGCCACAGTCCACACCTACATCCAATAGAGAATTTGTGGGGTGCCCTGAAGAGGCCTGTGCAGAAGAGATGTCCTCACAATTTGACAGAGTTGGAAGGTTTCTGCAAGGGAGAGTGTACAAATATTGTTAAGATGAGATGTGCCATGCTGATACACACCTTCCCAAGAAGACTGACTGCTGTTATGAAAGCAAAAGTTGCTTTAACAAAGTATTAGTTTAAGGATGTGCACAGGCATGCAACCAGCGTATTGTACATATTTCAACTTCTACATGTTAACCCTAACCAATCTATTTGGTCTTCAATTGGATTGCACAGGTTATAGGTCACATTAAAGGTGGGAAATGTTATCAAATGATTTCTGTGGTCTCACGTTATATATTAGACAAACCTGACATGTTAACAGGGGTGTCTACACTTATAATATCCACTGTAAGCTTAGAAGGTTGTTAGTGTAACCGGTTCTGTTATAACACACATGTACTGCAGGTTTTGAAGCGTGAAACTCAAAATATGTCATTAAATAGTGACACTAGTCCTCATATCATCCCAGTAATGTGTCAGACAAATGCAGGATTTATGATGATCATACCAGAAATATGAGCCACACATGTAGACATTCAGTGACAATCTGCACAGTTGAGAGGTATGTTCTGTAGAAGTTACCACTGTTTTATACAGGTGAACAGCAATTATGGGTGCAGTGTGTGCTACTTGAAGGTTCATCACCTACTAACACTACTCAATTATCACAGAGGTATATATAAGTAGCAATATTAAGTGGAAAGGGGGATGCAATGCATGATATTGAGGGCCTGTTCAGGGTGGGTATGTAGTGGTCTGACTGTGTTGTGAATGCCACCAGTCGACTATTGTGAGGTATGTGTAATGTCTGTCTGCCACCACACCTGTATGTGTGTGTGTGTGTGTGTGTGTGTGTGTGTGTGTGTGTGTGTGTGTGTGTAGCAGCAAACGGTATAGTGCAGGTATTAATTTACATATATTGTCTTTTCCACACAGGTGGTCATGGTGGTTGTGGTTCATCCCGCTCAGAATCTGATCTCAGTGTCTCTGCAGACTCTGGCAATAATGATGGTCATAGTCAGGCAGAGGTGGTATTGTCAGGGGCTGAATCTGTGCCATTGGTTGGCATCCCACAGTCATCCAGAATGTCCCTGCACACAGACACAATGCTCACACATGCCCCATCCCCAGCAGTCACAGATGATGGAGAGTTGGCAGGTGGTGGCATGGAACAGGCTACTGTGGTGACTATGGCAGGTGTGCTTGTAGACACCAACCATAGCCAGAGTGCAGGCGAGGTCTCACACAGACAGATGGACAGGGGTGCTTGCAGGAGGACTGCTGCTCATCAAGCCACTGCTGCAAGTCCACAGCAGGTGTCACAAGATGCATGTTACGGGCTGTCTTGGATGCACAGGCATGTAGTGAATGCAACACTAGACAAATGCAATGCTTTCTGATTTACGTGGCAACATACATGACCTTGATGAGGCCACACACCAAAATACTGAGGTCATGGGGTGAGACCTTGGCAATCATCAACCGTGGCATGTCTGTGCTAGAGTGTGTGTGGTGGGAGATGGGCGTTGACCACATGGACTTAGGTCAGCACCAACATAAGCTAAGAGTTTACGGGGCCATGCACCTTCACACTCCTGTAGTGGCAGTGACACCAGCATTACCAAAGGAGGGTTGCTGTCCACATCACAACGGAGCAGGCCATGGGCACATGATCCTGGCAGGTCCCATCAGGAATACGGATCCAGCAGACAGCAGTCACCATCAGGAAGCAGTGCTGCATATGGCCTTGGGCCTGGTGGTGCCAGTGAGACCCCTGACAGGATCAGTTCATGTGTCCGTGGCCAGAGATAGTGAACTGGGCACTCTGCCATGTAAGGTCCACAGCTGTCCAACATACCCCTGTGTAGGGCAGCCACATGGCATGACTGTGTGCATACATAGACATATACATCTGTACCACAGGCAGGTCATCTCCAGACACACACAGTACCTCCGCACAGCCCATCTATAGGATACCCCTCAAAGCACACACACATGGATATCAACCGTATGGCCCAGCCTAGGCCTCTGGCAAACTGACATCATGCCCTGTGCATATGATGATGCCTGTGCCACATCCCTGTCATCCATACCATCGATGCAGGGCCATGCTAATATGGGTCTGATGCACATGATGAATATAGGACACTGTAGCTATGTAATACAGTGTAAATTGCTGTCTGGTTGCATTTGTTATGGGTACACATAAAGGTACATGTACCTTATTAGCCATGATGCATTACTGCTGTTAGTACAACTGACTGAATGTAGTCTGACATGCTGTATTCTATTTGTGTTCCAGGTGTCTGTGTTTCTGCAGGATGTGGTCCTGCAGACATTAAAAACATGGAGTATGGCAGAGTGGAAATACACCAACCATTTCATAGCAAAAATACAGCTTTATATGTATGTTTACCAAGTGTGTATGCATGTAACAGTGTGTGATGGACACTGTTGTCAGTGTGACCTTGCATACATACCCCATGTCACAGACAGGTAGTCTTCAGAGATGTCACCTCAGTGTTGTGTAGTACCACATGGTCATACATGCAGAACAGGTTACTGCAGTACTGTCAGTAGGTCTCTCACAAGCTTAGCCATTAGATTGTCCACAACAGATTCACATGCCAGCACCTGTTGCCCCTGCCATTTCTTTCCCATACACTCAACCCCGATGCAGTTGGTGAGCATGCATGGTACTGTGCATGACAGGTTTGTGGTATGTATTCCTAAGTTCACAGGGTGGAACAGGGAGACAAAATGGTATATCCTCTGCACACACACATTAAAGACTGACACAGGGGATATGCATACAGTAACAGAAGCATAGTTGGCAATAGACAAATTTGTAAACCTACATATCCACTTTAATGTACTATAGTGCTACATACACATGACATGCCCCGCATAGATTATATGCAAGGGACATAACCCACTACCTCTTACAACATGTAATGTTGTGAATGGATTCATGGATGGTGAGATAACCCACCAGAAATAGCAACTGGAGTCATATAGTGCTCCTAAAAGCCTGGACAAGTTATAGGGTAACAGACTTTGTAGCAGCATGATGTTTAAGTCAGGTATGATAGCTGATGCTGGCATGTGTGTCACTACACTAACTGTGACCTATTTGGCAACAATATCACATACATGGACGTTGTTAGGAGATACAGACCACATATAGGTTGCAAAATTCAGATATTCTGTAGACATCTGTACAGATTACTGGTATGGCCTGTACAAAGGTTTAACCTGCTGCATGTGAGGTAGATGTCATTAACACGCTATATAAAATAATGTTATCGGGAGGTGCTAAACAGGCGTGGATGGTACACACGTCAAAATGATATAACCCACACAGGATATGATTCTCACACACACACACACACACACACACACACACACACACACACACACACACACACACACACACTTGCCAGTATTGCGATTAGACCCCCCTGCCTATCTAGTCATTTGTACTATACTGTTACACAGTAATCATATGCGCTACAGAGCTTACTGGGCTAACTGGCCAATGACATCAGCAGCTTATACAGAATAAGAACACCAGTTGCTGTGCGTTTGAAAAGTTTTTAATTCTGGTACCTCGGCCTTCGCCTTCTCCTGGAATACAATTTTCATGACAAACAATGTTTGGGGTTTTAGTGAAACAGTTATAAAACACATGAATTGTTTATATTACGGTATTTATGCATTAATTTATATAATTATATTTTCATAACAAATTTACAATGTGTTTATACATTTTATATTAGTAAGGGGAAATGATGCTAGATAGATGATTGTATATAGCAATGAAGGAAGCCTAATTGGAAAATTAGGGGATGGTGCATCAATAATCTAATCAAATGTTCTTTAAAAATGGGTGGTGTTTGTCATGAAAATTGTATTCCAGGAGAAGGCGAGGTACCAGAATTAAAAACTTTTCAAACGCACAGCAACTGGTGTTCTTATTCTGTATATTTAAGCATTTGGAGTTCTGAAGGAGTGGAGGAGTTGTTGTTTTCTCAATGACATCAGCAGGACTGAAAAGAAGGGCACTGGGTGGGGAACTTATCAAAAAGCTTCTTCTTACAAACATACACACTTACACACACATTTATACACCCACACACACATGTGCTGCATCTGAGAGTAGAACCCCTGCCTATCTAGTGATTTGTACTATAGTGTTACGCAGTTGTCCAGGTGTTTGGCTAGAGGTTTCATGCTGTCTATGTAAACTTGTGTTTTTATGGCAAGTTAGTTACATATAATTGATTGAAGAGTGATGTTACAAAATAATGACAGATATTACTGTTTCAGACTATATAACTTTCAGACAATTCCTGCTACTGCAAAACTCTCACCCTACCAACTTTCTCAGTATGTAAGGATGATATTTACAACACATGCCTATCATTGTGCCTTTGTTCCACTTTTATTTCTGCCCTTGTCCAGATGTCTTGCTGTCAGAGGTTGGGAGTTATGGGTGTGGGTACAGAGTGCATTCTACTGTGCATACATGTCCATTATATGTAAAAGCAAATGAAAGAAAAAAAGGATTATTGAAAATAACCACTGGCAACAGTACCAAAAAACACTATATTCACAAAAGCCTTAGCATCTCGGCTACACAGCCTTCAAGATGTCCATTATATGTGTAGCATATTCCACATAGCACTGTGACTTCCAGGCATGTCAATGGCAGAGCAGTGGGTGTCAATGACATGCATAATAGTTAGCACTGCAGTTATCTGCACATGGCAATGTCAAAGACGGCACTGTACCAAGGACACTACAAGATGACTGCCAGAAGAACATGCTGGCTAGATCCCGACAGTATTAACAAATCATACACATAGCTCATTGACCCTTGCATATTGTGGACATGCAACATGTTTTGATGTGTATTGGGACAGCCCTGCCAATGTGTGCTATGCTGCTATTTCACTGCAAACATACATGTTACTTCATTTCTGTGGGTATATGGAGAGGCACACCTCTCAGCTGTACACATTTGCACAGACTGTGCTGATATTTGCTTTACATTCTGGTTCCATTTACCATACTATTGTGTCCTATCTTGGGGACCAGAGGCATATCAGTAAAGATCTCAGGTCAGATTGTAATGGCATACATTTGTGTTTCAGACTTCTTAAACTTCATAGCCTTACTGCAACTGTGAGGCCTGCTGTGCTATCACTGTGTGAGTCTGTAGTGGGGTAGTTCAACATTGCTGCCATTTGTGGGCCTTTGCCAGACATTTCTCTCTGGTTTTCTACAGCTGACTTGCTGTGTGGGTCTGAGGGGTGGGTATAGGACCCCCACACTGACATCCATGCCTGTGACCTATGACCCCCAGTTAGTTGTCCCCACACATATACTGCAGTGGAATTTGCCACCTTGGGTACTACTGCATAGGGAGGCTAATATTGGGCAGACATTTCTTGGTGTCCCACATAGCTGTCAGTTTGCTGCTATCCCACTAGGCCACGCCATTCCCTTGCATGCATGCAGCATTACCATAGATATGCTACCAAAATGTACTAATCCATTCATTTATTGTTAAGAAGACTGACTTACCTTGTGCCTGCGGCAGTTGTGAGGATGGTGCTTGAGGGCCGTTTTATGTTGGATGCACACAGTACACTGCCTATACATGGTAAGTTACAGGTAATGTGATGTGTGCATCATCCATTTTACTGTGTGTGCGAGTCACAGAAAGGTGTCAGTCCCTGGGATCCTTACAGTGTCAGTGTGTGTGCTATACGTTGCCTCTTTGCCAAGGCCTGAGCATACTGGGCATGCCTCCATCTGCCTACAGGATCAGGCTCAGGGGCCTCCTCCTCTGAGTCTCTCTGTGCCTGTGGGAACCTTGGCAATGGTGGTGGGCTGTGTGGCCCTTCCCTGTGCTGTTCCTGCTGCAGCTGTTTCCACAGGATCATATTGTGTAGGATGGCACATACTATGAACATATGTGCACATGTGGCTGGAGAGTACTGCAAGGCTCCACCAGATATTTTAAGGTAGTGGAACCATGACTTCAGCATCCCAAACACATGCTCTATAATGATCCTGGTTTGTGCGTGTGCCTCATTATGGGTTCTTGTGTGGGTATGTGTGCATTTCTGATAGGTGTCATCATCCACGGCTCCAGTGCATAGCCAGCATCCCCCACCAAATGGTCATATGGGATGCCCCCACTGGCAAATGCCTAGTACAGCTGTGATGAATACTAGATGTGGGTGTCATGATAGAGTTGCCAGCACACACATTCATGATAATGCACTGGGCATTGCACACAACCTGGTAGTTGATGGAAGGGAATCCCTTGTGGTTTATGTAGACCCTTCCTTGTAAACTGGGTGGTGTTTTTATGTGGATGTGCATGCAGTCTATCACACCTAGTACCTCCGGGTATTCTGATACATTGTGGAAGAGATGCATATTGCTGGTCCTCTCCTCACAGGTGTTGGGGAAGTATATGTGCTTACCAGCATGTGGTAGCATGGCATCAAGGAACTGGTGGAGTACCCTGGATACAGATGCCTATGAGACTCCCTTGATGTCTCCAGTTGGTCTTTGGAAAGTACCTGTAGCTAGTATTCTTAAGGCTACACATACCTTGGTATCCACTGGGATGGGTTCCCCTCTGTTGGCTCTCGGTCTGAGTTGAGGCTGGCATAGCTCAGTGATTTGCTGAAATATGTTTCTGTCTACCCTGTAGCACTCTACTATCTCCATATCATGTAGCCCCTAGTAAGTTACCCTGGGTCTGAACACTCTTCTCCTCCTCCTTGGTCTGTGGTGGTTGTCAGCATTATCCTTCTCACCACCCTCATCCTCTAGCACATACTGATGGATCAAAGCAATGGCATCCCCTTACATTTTTCTGGTTAAAATTCCCCCGCATGTGTATAGCAATGGTGCAGAGTTTGTGGGAAAAAAACAGACTGTAAGGTGTTTCCATAGTTTATAATGTTGTGCTGCAGATGCTGCCTGTATGATTGGCTGACTATGATGCATTCCAACTGCTAGCTATGTAATTTGTTCTTGATTGCTTTCATTCTGCTTTCCATTTTTTCCTTTTTTCCCTTTCCATTTCTGCCCCTTTTAAGCCCCGAGGCACACTGTGCAAACCCATTGCCCAAATATAAATAGTCCTGCTATTTCTGGGTTTTTTTGTTTTGTTTTAGAGTTGGTGCGTGCCACGCATACCTGTTTACTTAATGTAAACACTAAGAAATGGTCCTAAACACTAAGAAATGGTCCTCCCTGGACGCGAACATGCTCTTCATTTCATGGAATAAGTCAATTCAGCCTCAGACACACACCCTTGCTTAGCTGTGCTTAGCTAATCTTATCTGGGGTCCATGGAGCTTCAGTGTGCTTACACCATGCATGACACACACCCTGTTTATGTATGTTGCTCCTCCTGCTTACACGATCGTATTATAGCACCTACACAGGTGCAGTTTGGCACTTAGAATATTTTTGTGACTCAGTAAATTTCCCCTAATTTGCATACCCTACTGCCTTAGCCCGTAGTTACTGCACTACCCCAGAGCCTTTCCCCTTAGCAACCACTGTTCCCTGGTATTTTTTTGATTCTGCATGCCATAGACTATAAAGGCAAAATGCAGATGTCCCTTAAAATTGAGTTTTCACATTTTTTTTTTTTATTTTCGGCACAATCCCATTTGCAGGCTGCTACCTAAATGGCCAAGATCTGCTAAGAAAAACTTTATTTTTAGAAAAATTAAACAATTTTCCATGCCAACGGCCATATATTTGCCCATTGGCATGCCTAAAGATTATAATATATGCTTTTATTTGGGCTTTCATGCCTCCATCTTAATTTTTACAGAAATTTATTTGGCTAATAGCCAAATACATTTCTGCAACTAACACTATTCTTGCATGGATGCCTGCCTGCTTGCTGAATAGCTAATTCACCTCATTTGCATGGTTTTCACCAGCAAATTAGGTAATTAGCATTATGCAGTGGTGTACTTGCAGGAGTAGTGTAGGAAGGCTCATGCTTGTCAGAACAGTACTTTACTGGAGCGCTCGGCGGCCATATTCCATGCAGAAACGGCTACACTGCTCCTGCATGGAAAAAAAGCTTATTGAATCCCAGGGATTGTCTTCACTTTAAATTTTTTTAGAATTTAGTTGGCTTAACTGAAGGTCAGCTAACTCTAAGATTTTCTTAAGATCATCCTGTCATGATCTGTAATAAAAAAAAAACAAAATAAAATAATCACCAAAGCGTGGTAACACATCCCTTCATCAGCATGATGATGAAGGGATGTGTGCCAAAAAGCTTTAAAAAAAATTTTATTTTGAATTTTATTTAGTTTTGTTTTACTTGGATATTTGGCAGTGAAGTGTTTTCTGGATGATCTGCAACCCACCATCAGGTTCGGTGTTTAACTTTTCTCCCAGAAAAGGCAACTCTCACTATTACTTTTCTGTGTCAATTCTTATCTCTGCCTTATTTATTCTTCTTGTTCTCTTTCATTATAAGCCTGATGAATAGAACCCTCATCCTTTTGCATAGAGTAGTTTGGCTCAGCTAGTGCAGCAATAGGGCTCTGTTCAATGTTATGTTTGCTTTCTATATACCACATTCTCCTTTTTCTCATCTTCTTTATGTTGCTCTGCCTTTATGGGTGAGTGAACTTCACTTCACTATGTTTCTCTTCTCTTGATTGCTGTCCCTCTGCCAAGGATTTATTGTTGGTTTTACTTTTTCCCTTTCCTACAGATATTTATTGCCTAATTTCTTCCTTTATTTAAAATTTCTGTCTTAAACTGTTACAAATGGATTTAGAAATCTGACCAGGTACTGTTTCTTTCTTCTTGATATATTCTTAATCTCAACATCCACCACCTGCTTAGAATTTCTGAAGCTTTCTGTTTTACCTAGACAGAGGGATTAGAATTCATCTCAGGTGATGTTTCCATTACTCCTAACTTATTTTACCTAGAATTCATCATCTCAGTGAATGCACCTTTCTCTTTAGTTGTTATAGTTCCTTCAGTTCCCTGCTGTGCAACATTTTCAAGATGTATGGACACTTCTGCTCCAGGCTTTGCAGCATTTCCAGGCTGTAATATTTCAGTGTGCAAGGCCCTTCCATTTGCAGACTCTCTTAGAAGTGTATTCTCACATATTTCTTTAAATGGTCTAGAATTTTCTGCCTTTTTGTAACCTTAACAAAATATATGTACCTTTTGGACTTTCTAAGACAATACCTTTGTATTTGTTGGATTTACATACTTAATGAATGCATCTGTTGATTGCTCACCCTACTTTTTCAGGCTAGGTAGAGGTACAGGCTTATTCATCTGCTGGCTCTCCTTCCTATACTGACAGGATGGTCTACTAAAAGTCTTACTTTCTTCCCATTCTTTTCTCAACTTTTTAAAGTAAGAAAAATATTTACTATCATATCATATGTTAAATTGGAAATAACAGTAACTGGATGGACCACCTTTCTAAAGTCAGTTTGTACTTCTGTCTAAGTATTAGAATACTGTCTCTTATCACTATGAATCCATACCTCTCCTACTGCTTTGTTACTGATAGTTTTCTTCTTACAGACATACTGCAGTTTAATAAGTCTTAACATACTGTCTATGTCTAACAGTCCTCACTGTTCTCTGCCTTCAACTAAGGCACTGCAGTTAACTAACTTGGCAATTGTACAGTAACAGAATGTAGTCTCAACTACTGAATTAGATGATTTTGTCACATTATAGAAACATAATATCGGTAATAGCATACTTTGCTGAGGGTTTAACTTCACAGATTTAAGAGTATTAATATCATTAGTACCAAATCTGACATGCTAGGTGATCCACTTTTCATATTAAAACAGATTATGCCTACAGCTGTTACTTTTTTCTGACCAATATTTGACATATTTTTTACAGTTCTAGACAGTTCATATTTAAACATGATTTCATGGCATAAGACTTTCTATAAATACAAAAAAAAAAACTTACGAGTATCTAGAACAAGTATGACACATTCATTTTCATAAGGCAATAGGTAACAGCATTTTGAGTTTGTCAGCTGTTATCATTTCTATAATTTCTTTCTTACTATGCTAGCACTCCTTATGTATCTATAAATTAAAAATATGCTTTAGGTGATACAACTGTAACTTTATTTTTGTTGCGAGAAAATGTTCAACAATGAAACATTTCAGCTTGTGCATCTGAGTTAATACCAGCTCTGGCAAGAAATATCTTTGTGACTTTTTGACTTTGTAATACCCCAGGAATTAATAAAACCTATGTAGGCACCGTGTAGAGCCTACAAGGAATGTATCCATGTTCATGGTCATGGTTCCTCCTTGGCAGTGAGCCATGCATATTTATGATGGTGCATTCCCGAGGGAGAGCCAAAGAACACGGTTATTGAATTAGTGTAGGGAGAGCCGTAGTGCTAAACCATGGCTGCAGATGAGTATGAGACTCACTACAATGTCCTTTTGTTTTATTTATTTATTTTTTTATAACAAAAGCATGTTTGTGTGGCTCAGCGCTGAGCACAACAATATCAAGTTGTGCTCACATATAAGACAGCAGAAACCTGCCAGAGATCTAAAAATAGAAACCAGATGTAATTATTTATTTAAAGGTGTGTTTAAACATGTTTAAGTGTGTTCGCGTGGAGCTGCGTGGTGCTCAGCACTGCTAACAGGTAGCTCAGTGGGATATATCAATGTATACTGGATTTCTTAATATCTATATAGCTAAATGGGTAGAGTTATGGCTTCATGTGTAATAAGTGCAGGGCTTGAATACATGGAAGGGAAAATATGTATTTAATTTTGATATATATATATTATGCAGACAATTTTAAAATATATTATAGCACAACAGCAGCACAAACACCAAGTTGCTTCACCACAAAACGAAAACCACAGAAGCCAATACAAAAAATTTTATTTCTCTGGCACCTCGGCGACAATCAGCCTTCAAGGAGTAATATACCACATGTAGAAACAGTTTATATAACACCAGCTACAAATTGATGAATCATTAAACAATTAAACCATTACTAAAAATTTAAAATGACACAAAACAATTCAAACAATGCTTTTCCAGCAACATTCTGTATTTAAACCCTTCGGTACCAAAGTACCAAATTTTAAAATACATCCCTGCTGCGCTCTGGCAAGCTGTACTCGACTGGACTTAGACCTGCTAAGCACCGCATACACATGGTAAGGGCTGCCAATGTTTGTGCACTGCTCAGCTCTGCTTGGCTGGTTTGCATGCTACTAAGCTTTTCTAACACTACATTCTGCGTGTTTTTGTTCTTCTCAGCTCAGCTGCATTGGTTTGTGCACTTCTAAGTGATGCGGCACTTTTTTGAATGTTGCCCAGTAATGTGTAAGGGTAGCAAAACAGCCTATATGAAGCCCAATAGGCAGGAATTCAGTAGAATACATTGGAGTTTGATCAACTGAAGGTATGGCTGGTGGTGTTGGTGAAGGTGTACACTTTTGGATGCACCTTTGGGGCATTCTGGAGTCCAGGGTCATGGTTGGGCTCCTCATGAAAAACCATGATGATAGGCTGCTGCAGAGTGGTTTCCAGGACTCAAAGTGTAAGATGGAAGCCTGAGACCTGCTGGCCAGAGAACTCAGTGTTACTGGTTTCACCTGCACAGGTGAGCACTGTTGTCACCACCATGATGATCTGAAAAGGTGAAATAGGGGAACTTTGGACGCCTGGGTCCAAGAAGGGAGGACAGGGGAATGCCCCACAAGTATGTAATTTTGCATCTGTTTTACCAATACGTAATCTGAATGTCTGCAAAACTGGTAAGCATAATGGTGTGCTTCTCTCTTGACAGTTGTAGCTAACAGGGCTTACAATGTCAAGTTGCATGCTGGGCACATGGCCAGGTTGAGCCATGAGTGTGGTGAGTATGGATGCATTATAATAACAGTAGTGAAATAAGCAAGAAAGAGTAAAGTATTAACTGCAATAAAGTATATATAGTAAAGTCTGTAGTCCAATACATTTAGAATTAGAGCTGTAGTGCAGTGTAGAGCCTAATAAAGTGAACTCAGTTTTTTAAGTAACAATACTATTGTTGCCAGGCTACTTGAGTGTAGCAACCAGTCACATGATGCAGCTTCTAAATAGAAATTATGAAAAATAACAGCCACTGTACCTTTGAATTATTTATAAATATCAACAATGAGAAAATCAGGTCATGGCACTTTAGAGTATCACAAGCTATTAGTAGGTAACTTTAATCTCTTGTATTGTATTGTAATTGAATTGCTCTATTATAGCAAGTTCCTCTTTAGAGGAACGAGAGATCTGTGCCCGTATCAGACAGGTATGGATACCTCCTTTTGCAGACTTGCAATTAAACCTTAAACCACATTGTACTATTTATTAATGCATGGTTGGTTCTGTTAGAATTGTGATATATGTGGCTCTGAACAGCTACTAGATGTGATTACACAGAAGGCCTTTTTAAATTTAAGTCTGTAATCTAATGACTTCTGTGAATTAAAGCCTCTAGCTTATTGAAATAGCTGCAGTGACTCCAGTCATTAATAAGCATGTTGACTGCTGAGCATTTATTATTGTGTACTGAAGCTGCCAGAGGAGTTCTGCAGCTAAAAATCTAATATGCGTCCATTCCCTTTCAAACACCTCAGGTTTGGCATAAAGGTTTTTGAATACCTGCTTATCCTAAAGATGTTGACTTTTGAGTAAATCTATGAATTGATCCTTAGCATACACCTTAAATCATTTCCAGATGTCCCACAATTACACTTTAGACCAGACATCAATAGACCAGAAAGAGTTTATTATATTTTGATGTACAGCCTATCCTGCTCTTTCATGAGCAGTAAAGGATGAAACCTCCAAAAAAAAGGTGAGGTTGGGTGTATCAGGCCCATGTGCTTCCAGCCCATGAGAAAGTTGTCAGATAAGGAATTACTGAATGTATACTGAGCTATAACAAGTTACTGCAGCCTTGGACTAATTAACAAGAAGGTAAATGATTGGCAGGTCCTGTTTAGGGGGGGGGGTTATAAATAAATAGCTATAACCACAGGATTGTTTTGCTTTCTATATGCTAAGCAAATATACTCCTGAGGATACAGATGGACAGTCTTACCCATAAGAAGCCTGTACAACTTCTCATTTTACAGATTTTATATAAACTTGTCTGAAAGGGCGGCCATGGTGGTGCAGTGGTTAACATTGCCACCTCACAGCAAGAGGTTCTCCAGTTCGATTCTCGGCTGGGGTGCCTTCTGTGTGGAGTCTGCATGTCCTCCCTGTGTTCGCGTGGGTTTCCTCCAGGTGCTCAGGTTTCCTCCCACATCCCAAAGACATGCAGTAGGTGAATTGGACACTCTAAATTGGCCCTAGGTGTGAGTGTGTGCATGTGTGCACCTTCTGTGGAAGGTTGGGTGCCGGGCTGGCAACTCGACACCGTAAAACTCCACTGCCAATCATGAGCAGACAGATGATCCACTGTGGAGACCCCTAACCGAGAAAAAGCCAGAAGAAGAAGATATAAATTTGTCTGAAAGTTGGCATTTATAGAATGTATATGTTGCATTTATGTTATGGTTCTAGAATTTATTGATTGTTTATTATGTTTCATAAGTCACTCACATGAAGCAAAGTGTTTTTTTACAAGACATTTTGGTGTTAGATAGTTTTTGATACTGTTTCACATTGGTATGCATTGCCTTAAGAAACAGTCTTTCTGACTCACGTTTATATGATGAACATATTCCAGATAGTTCGTGACAGTCTGAATGATGTAAGCTGCAAGTTCAGTCCCTTTTGTTGAAGCTAAAAGAGGTCTTGTCGTTCTTTGGCCTTAGCTAGTCCATTTATCTTTGGGCTACTGTGATAGTTTCAGTTTTCCAGGTTGCTGAACTTTATTTTTTTAGTCTGTCAATCAAAGACTGGCGGGTATACAAGACTGTAAAGCACAGAATAATACATGCGCTATTGTTGGTGACAAAGCATCTCACCTTAGCTGTGAATAGTATGTTCCCTACTGGTTAGTTCTACTTTGCCTCTCCTGATAGCAGCTTTAATCAGTTTTAATTCCACAGATACCCGTCATGATTGATTTAATCATAGATAACAGAGGCTTGAGAAACTCCTTCATGATTAGTGCAGATTGAGATGTTTCTGCATCTGTTGCCATACCGAGCACAAGTACATAAAGAAAGCAGTGGAATAAAGCACACAAATTATCCAGAATTAGCAACAGCCATACAAGAAGTAACAGGGCATTACATAATCAACAGAATCCAGTACCCTACTGCATTCTAATGTAATAGAAAGTGCTGACTGCCTGTTCTGCAGTCAGACCTGAGCAGAGCCTCATTATCAGGCAGATGCAAATCTCCTTTCCTTTGCTGCCATTGACAAAGCATTTCTAGTAATAACAATAATGAACAACAACAATAATAATAGCAATGATGCAAAGAACAGTAAAAAAAATATTAATGTGAATATATGTATAGCCTAATTATTTTCAAAGCTTTTCATGTATAAGAAACTATTTTCAGATTTGCATTTTCATTATGATTTTACCAGCTCTTAGTTTATGGTCGACAGTTCTTTGCTCTGGGGAGCTGAAATTGGATGACTTCCCAGTCTTTCTCTTGTCAGAATTTTTGGATAATGGCATATTACTTAATCTCACATTTCACTTTGGTTTCTTCATTACAAAATACATAGTTACTAACTTGAACATATGTAGTTCTGCAAAAAGTGATGTGTCTGTATTCTGAAAATTAGGTCTCACATGAATGCAGTAAGAATTAAAAAGTATTAAAGCTTAAGCTAAAGCCATCCAGCTGCTTAAAATGCTGTTAGTTAATAAATGCTCGAAATGCTTCATAAGTTGTCCTTCATATTATTTAATCAATAACTTGCTTGTTGTGTATCAAGAGTGAGTTCAGTACTTAAAATCATATTTATCTGAGCAATAATTTCAAGCAATTTAACTACCTCATAAGCTTTGTATTCTAATTTTTCACACTACAAAGTATACTAAAGTATGCTGGACTGTATCTTCAAAGATCATGTTATTGTGTTATTTATATCACACTGGAATCCATGAGTCTTTTATGCATGGCACAACAGGCTTGTGCCATGGACTATTCTCTCAAATGGTGACTTATGAGTCAGGAATGCCTCCCTTCATGAGAGTCCATTACTCATCTCCTCTAGTGCAACAAGTGGTTATGATGTAACCATTGTATGATGACTGGAAGCCATATTCAGTGGAACATTAGATTAAAAATCCATCAGAATGACAATACTGGGCAGAGAAGTGTGTCCCTCTCTCCAAAGTGGCAGAATTCTAAGTCACTGCACAACACTCAGTCTGATCTTGATCAGAATGCAAATCCCCACACCCACACCAGACATGAGTGTAGTCGTTGCCTCCACGGTGTATTCACCCTTAAAATAAGTTTCCCCCTACAGCTCATGCAAGCAGTCAGGGTCCTTAGTAGGCCAAACTGTATTTGGATAAATGCTGTTAACTTCTAAAATGCCCATGCATATCATGCAATGGTATATGCCATCACAAACCACACATACTTTTATCTGTCAATATGCCTTCCCTTTGGAATGGTTCTGATATGCTGCTTAGACCAACCAGTGCTAAAATATGCAAACCCAAAAGATAGGCATAATGATTCATGTTCATGAATCTCATGCTAATAGAATTGTTTAGCTTCCCTGATAGACTACTACTGTACTGGGCATCTTTGTTCAGGAGGACAAAGGAGAAATATCAGTAGTTTGTGTTCTTCAGTCCTGATGCCGATTAATAAGCTGTACCAATTTATGCATTTTTTTTTTGCTGAAAAGTACATTATAGTATCAAGACTTAATTCTGATTATGTCTAAAATTGTTTGAATTACAAAACTATTCTTTTCGGACATCAGTGATGACTGCTTACAGTGGACATTTCTTCACTTGCCTATTCCTTCATTGTCTTGGCAGACACTGCATTTTTACTTCTGAGATTTAATTCCTACCTCTGTTATCTTTTGTAACTGTTGTCTTAACTATATCTACAACCTGTTATAATGGAGTAGTCCAGCATTCTATTGAGAGCATACTATAGCACAAAACCCATTACTGCTTTGCCAGTTCTCTTCAGCTTAAAGATGTTTGGTAGAATTAAATTTGGTTGAGTTACAGTGCAATTAATTCACATCTCTATAACTTCATTTAGTCAAGTGCTGATTAGGGTGAAACAGTATTTAGTCAATTATACCATAGTTACACATGGAAGATTTATCATTCAGTGAGTAGTAACTGCTAGAAGGCAACTGACCTGATTCCAATTCCTTAAAATTAGTATGCTCAGTGTTTTACAATTAGTTGTCTTTTGATGTCAGTTCTGTTAGATTTTTTTCCATACTTAAGGGTTTTTTTCTTGCCCTCAGTTATGTAGCTATCAAGTAAGCATATATAGAAAAGGAGGGTGGAGTGTAAAGTCCCTCACATGGGATGCAAAAGGCCAAGCACTTGCAAAAAAGACTTTTGTAGGTACACAGTTTAATGACTTTGGGCCGGATTCATGAAGGCTTGCACGGAGTCTAAGAGTAGTGTAAGATGGCAGACAGGCAATATGTCTGCCGAGCGATTCAGCAATAGCTGGCAGGGGCGTGCATGAGAGCTTCTAAAGCTACTCTTGCACGGACAGTGTTATGGTATGCAAATTACCTCATTTGCTGCTGAACACTATGCAAATGAGGTAAATTTGTGATCCAGGAAACACTAACCTGTCCGTGGAAGAGTAGTGTTATTTGCAGAAATGTACTCCGTTGGTAACGAAGTACCATTCTGCAAATAGCTAAACGGAGCTATGGCAGCTCCAAATAAAGGATGCATCTAGTTGAGGAAGCATGTCAATGGACAAATATAAAGCCATTGGCATTTGCAAATATTGTAAATCTTTAAAATCCATTTTTTTTCCCCCGATCACTGATGTTTAAGCATAGCGCAGCGGCGCACAAACATGCTGCACTTTAAATAAAATGAAAAAAAGTGAAAAATAGCCATAAATGGGCATTTCCACTAAAAAGCTTGTTCTGTCATGCAGGTGAATGGCAGGCTGAAAACAACATGGCCAGTGAGTAGTGGTTGCTAAGGGGGGAAGCACAGTGTGAGAAATGTAACCAAGCATTAGTAGGCAATCCTATGCAAATGAGGGTAAGGATAGTGAATCCCAATTTTCACCGGCATGTGAGCCATGTCCCTATAGTGTAAGTGTAGGAGTAGGGGAGTATTAGAGTAGAAGATAGGTGACATCATGAGGGGGTATGTCTGAAAGACTGTAAGCTGATTGGAGTGCAGTGGCTTGTGTTTGCCCTGAGTTGCTCAGGATTGCAAGAGGCGTGTCTACAGTTGTCCTAGCTGAAAACAAGAAACCAAAGGTGTATGCCGTAGATATATCTGAAATTTCTTGCAAACAGGCACACAGGTGTGCGCGAGTGTGCGCGCATGTGCGCTTGTTTGCACGGCGCTGCCCCTTGTGGAAACAGAAAGGGAAAAAGGAAGAAAAAGAAGTAGTAGGAAGTTAATCAAGGAGAACTAGCAGAGCTGACAGGTGAACTATATCAGAATCAGCCAATTACACAGGCAGTAGACTAGCCCAGCCCAGCCCAGCACTTTAAACTCTGCAAACAGCAGTCTACCCTGTTTTTCCCAAAAACTCTGCAACACTGCAGTATACAAAGAGTGAAAACTTAAAAAGCTTAAGTCAGACAAAATGTTAGGGGCTGCTATTGCTATCATAAACCAACATGTGCAAGGTGCTGAGGGTGGTGATGTTGCGAATGCTGCTGAGCAACTCACAGTGAGAGGACAGGGAAGAGTGTACAGACCCAGGGTAACCTACCAGGGGCTACATGAGCTGGAGATAGTGGAGCGCTATAGAGTAGACAGAGACCTTCTGCAGCAAATTGTTGAGCTGTGCTGGCCACTCCTCATACACAGAACCAGCAGAGGGGAACCCATCCCAGTGGATACCAAGGTAAGGTATGTGTTGGCCTATGAATACTAGCTGCAGGTACCTTCCAGAGACCAACTGGTGATATGATGGGGGTTTCACAGGCATCAGCATCCAGGGTACTGCACCAGTTCCTGGATGCCATGTCAGCACATGTCGGTGAGCATGTATATTTCTCCAATTCCAGTGAGGCATTGGCCAGCAATATGCGTCTTTTCCAACAAATAGCAGAATACCCTGAGGTAGTGGGTGCAATAGACTGCACGCACATACACATCAAAGCACCACCCGGTGAGTGGGGTAGGGTCTACATCAATCGTAGGGGCTTCCCCTCCATCAACTGCCAGGTTGTGTGTGATAATGAATGTGTGTGGTGGCTACCATGGAAGCTATGACGATTCCCACATCTGGCATCTGACGCAGATGTACCAGAGATTTGCCAATGGGGGCATCCCTGATGGTCACCTAGTGGGGGATGCTGGATATGCACTGGAGCCGTGGCTAATGACACTCATCAGAAATGCACAGACACCCGAACAAAAAATCCACAATGAGGTACACGCACAAACAAGAAACATTATTGAGCGTGTGTTTGGGATGCTCAAGTCACAGTTCCAGTGCCTGGACACATCTGGTGGAGCCTTGCAGTACTCACCAACTACATGTACCCAAATTGTCATGGTATGTGCCAAGCTACACAATATGATCCTGCGAAAACAGCTGCAGCAGGAACAGCATGGGGCAGGGCCAAACAGCCCCCCACCATTGCCAAGGCCCGCACAGGTACAGCGTGACTCGGAGGAGGAACAACTTGAGTTTGCCCCAGTAGGCAGAAGGAGGCCTGCCCAGTATGCCTTGGCCTTGGCAAAGAGGCAACGCATAGCACATACACTAATTCATTAGGAATCCTGGAAATTACACCACTCTCTGACTCACACATACAATAAAAGGGATGCCTAACTTGACACTACCTGTTTTCAAACATGTATAGGGAGTGTACTATGTGTATCCGACATAGGCAGCCCTGCAGCACCACCTGAGGCATGATTGCCTTATTTTAAGGAATAAAAAGTAGTGCTAAGCACATTTTACCACTATTTAGCATATTTAAGCACAATTGCGCAGAGCTATGCACCGTGCAAACTAGGGCAACATTGGGCAACATTGGGCAATGTTGGGCAATGTTGGGCAAAGTCAGGCAAAGTCGAGCAAAGTTGGGTAAACACACTCACACCTGCTTTACTGTTCCTTAACCAGTCAGGTCTGCCCAGCAGGAAAATAAAAAGCAGTGACAGGACTTGAACTCAGGATACTGTGCACTATAGTCACAGTACTGAACCACTAAGCTATGACAGCATTTTACTGGCACAGACACAGCAAGACAATTGTAGACTAACGCAAAGACAAACAAATGCTATATCATGCCCTCTGAACTTGCCCCCAGGCCTAGGCAGAAAGATAACAGCAAGCCAGGCAGTGTGATGTGGGTTGGGTAGGCTATGAAGTCACAAACTAATATATGTGAAATTGGAAGCTAAGATCCATAGTACAGTAGTATGCCTCAAGCGAGTACGATAGGCAACAGTACAGACTGAAATGGAGTACCTGACATAGCAGTGCAGGCCTAACAAATGTGTATAAGTGTCAGGTGAACCCCTCATCCTATGTACACCCACAGTAACAATCAGGTGTGCCCCTCCGGGTAGAAATGTACAAATAATAGCTGTTCCCCCTATATGTAGAAATGTTGATAAGTCTATGCAAAGTGATTCATGGAAGCCCTGCAGGCACAGCGTACTTCTTGTCAGTGTACAACACAAAGGTGAGCCCTGAAGTAAAAACCAACTTGATAGTTCACACACATATAGTATATATGTCCATACTGGGCATGCCCACACACTTAAACAAATTTAGCAAATGTAAGTCAGCAACATACTGAAAGGTCATACTGGGCATGCTCACACACTTAAATAAACAAAGCAAATGTCAGGCAACAACATACTGAAAGGTCATACTGGGCATGCCCACACAGGCCATGTCTGAGTACAGCAGTGGGCCACACATATCTGGCAGTTGCATATATTTTACCCCAGGAACCTGTCACTATTCACCAATCCTGCCTTGTGCACACAGTTATATGAAAACAGACACATATAATATATTGGAACCCTGTCATAATCAAACTATGTACCACAAGTACTTAAGTTGTTCATAGAAAGTGAAAAAGCAAAGAAGATTGATAAACCTGCAATCAGTATCATTAATAAACAATGTGCACTCCAAACATTACCCAAGCCATTTTCTGGCAAAATAATCTGTGAAGGAGTCTATAGAGAACCATGATGCTTACATCCGCTATGTCATATATAGTAATGTACACTCATATATGTCCTGAGTTAGTGCAAACTGTAAATGACTGACATTGCCAACATCCTGTCAGACAGGCTCATACATACATACCCCCCTCTCACTGACAAAAGGTCCTATCATCATACCTGGAGATTGTGAAAGCACAGATATCACATATAGAATGGGTAAACAGCTCCTTCCAAACCTCAAAATATGGCATCTATGGGATTACATTGTTTCCCTAGCTGTGTCATAAGTGAACTCCAGAACAAACAGACCCTGCACCTGAACAGTCTGTTGAGCCTCACCATCTGTACAGGATATGAAACTATTGAATGTGTTACAGCAACATTTGGCACACTCCACAAGTGTTGATGCACAACAGACCATGGAAACTATTGTCTTATAAGCCTATTAAGCCTGATCTGCAAGGCCATGGAGTCCATCATGATGGAACTCATAAACAGAGCTATTGGGAGCCTACAAACACCCAACCCTACCAATTTTGGTTTGGTCAGGAGCGGATCATGGTTCACAAACCTGCTAGACTGTTTTCAAGGCAGTCACCCAGGACATACATCAATGAAATGAGCTACACAAGTCCCACATAGACCTTGAAAAGCCCTTTTCCAACATCCCAGACACATGTCGTATCCACAAAATCAACAACCTGTGCATAAATATGTATGTCATCTGATGGATTGTCAACTGGGGCACAGATAGATCACACAAGGTAAGAATTGTGGTCTCCTGTTCAAGCTGGTAACAACTGCTGTCCCCCATGGCTCAGTCCTGGAACCCCTCCTGTCTGGTGTATACTTTTCAGAAATACAGTCAAACACACGAGGGCTATGTTTAGCAAAGTTTGTGGATGACTGCAAAAAGTTGTCATAGTCGATGTTTGGGACAACAGAGACATCCTTAAAAAGGATCTCAGTCAGACAGATGTGGTGTCAAAATTATGGCCTCGAGCTACAGTCATACAAATACCACACAGGTGCCAACACCCTAAATATGGAGGTGATAATTAGGGATCTATGGACACATGTGGATTGTCATCTCTACTTCCAGAAACACATTCACAAAGTGGTCAGACAATAATGCTATGTGTCCCCACAAACTGCCAAGGTCTTTGCATGTAGGTCAAAGGAGGTTCCATCTACTCATCAGTCATCAGACCCATCAGAGAGTACCACAACACACTTGCGATGAATCTGACTAGGCACCTGCAGCAGCTGGAAAGACCACTGAAGTACCTCAACAAGAGGATTACTGGCCTGAAACAGTTGCCTCATGCAACAAGACTGAATTTAACTCAATCTGTACTCTGTTGCATACTGTCTACTCAGGAGATCTCTGCCCAACAGACAGTTCCATGTCATGGCAACACTCAGATCTGCTCTGAGTTAAAGCTGAATGGCACTAAATATACAGACCCAACTGATATTGCCAACACCCTGGCAGATAGGATCAGTGCTAACTTTACCCCTCTCTCACCCATGAAAGAGCACATCTCTATAACAAAAGACTGCAAAGTTGCTGTCATCACAGCTGCACAGGTAAAATACATTCTCCAAAGCCAGTATCACAGCATCCATGGGACCAGATAACTTCCCAGGCTGTGTTCTACACAAACTACAGAATGAACAGGCACCACACTGACGTACCATGTTCAGTCATAACCTCACCTCAGGATTTGTGCCTGTTGAATGGTGCACAGTGACAGTTATCCCACTACACAAGGGTGGAGACACCACGGACCCCAGGAACTAGCGCCCCATTAGCCTAATGAGCCTGCTCTGCAAGACCATGGAATGTATCATCATACAACTTATAAAAAAGACATTGGTAATCACCAAACTCTGGACCACAACCTTGTTGGGTTTGTAAAATGCAGATCATGTTTCCTAAACCTGATGGACAACACTGAAGCAGTCACCAGAACCGTAGACAAGGGTAAGGTGGTTCACACAGCCTATGTAGATCTTGCCATGACTTTCAACACCATCCCCCACTCTGGAATTATAGATAAACCCACTAAATTAGGTATAAATTGCTATGTCACAAGATGGATTGCCAACTGGCTCACTGACAGAACATACACTGTGAAAGTAGTAGACTCCAAGTATGACTTTGGACCAGTGACGAGTGCAGTACCACAGGGTTCAGTCCTGGTTCCTGTCCTGTTTTGTATCTACTTCCCTGAAGCAAACTTTAACATGGAAGGTCTGTGGCTAATGAAGTTTCCAGATGACTGCAAACTAGGAGCCATAATTGTAAATACTAAAGATGTGGACATCCTAGAAAAGGGCCTCACTGAGACAGATGCCTGGTGTCAAAGACATGGCCTCAAGCTCAATACCAATAAGTGTATTGTCATCCCCTTTGGTAAAAACTCTGTAGCCATGAACTACAACATAGGTGGTAGTATACTTAACACTGAAAGTGTGATAAGAGACCTTGGGTCACAGGTGGACAGTGGACACACCTGTGATAATCACATCCCCACAGTAGTCAGGATATCCTTCTTCATGGCACACCTCATCACAAAAGGTGTCTCATGCAGAATAGAAGAGGACATTGTTCACCTCTACTCATCACTCACTAGATCCATAATAGAGTACAATGCCCCTTTTGCTGTGTACCTCACAACACATCTACAACAACTGGAAAGCCTGCAGAAATACCTCACAAAGAGCATTAGTGGCCTGAAATACATGCCATACACAGACCGTCTCAAAATGCTCCAGCTGTACTCTCTCGCATATCGCCTACTCAGAGGTGATCTCTGCCTAACATACAAAGCTATGTCAAACACAGAGCTGTTGGACATGCTCCACGTAAAACACTCACAATCCCTCTGATCTTTGGCCCCAGAATCCAGAGTGAAATACAAAAGGAAGGGGTGTATCCATTTACCTTATGGATACCCACACCTTCAGGTTAGTGGTACAGCATGAGGCCTTGGAGACCATGCAAGTGCAACTAACATGGGCAAAGATGCTTATCAGATTGTAGCCTGCTACAGATCACCTATCTTGTTTCAGGAACCTCATGCAGTATTCCAGAGAACAGTGGAAAATATAAAGGTCCTATCAAACACCATTATATGAGGAGATTACAACTACCCAAACATTGAGTGGGAGAATTACTCACGTACAACGTCCTTTCCCCAATGTTTCCTAGAGTTTAAAAGCTCAAATGCCCTGGAACAGCTGGTCACCATGCCCACTAGAGGTGACAACATACTGGACCTGATCATCACCAACATGGGGTAGCAGTATTCCACAACAGAGATAAACCCCTCGCTGGAAATATCAGATCATAAAGTAATCACACTGGACATCCACATCCCCCCCACAGTCAAGGAAACCACTGTGAAGACATTTTCAAAAGCAAACTGCACACTTCCCAAGACCAAAGTGGAAAGTTCCAAAGCACCCTTGCTATTGGATAATGCTATACATTCTGCCAAATCATTTACAAGTGCATTCTATGAACATCTACAGGGATGCATGGATTGAGACATCCCAAATAAAACCAAGATGCACTCCTCCAAAAATAAGAAACCAATCTGGTGGTCGTCACCCATAAATAAGCTATACAACAGAAGGAGGAAACGAACACATGATAGAGCAAACTTCACAAAAGGAAAGGCATCACTGATCATTATTAGGAAGAAACAATGATCGCTCATAAAATAATCCAAGGCCAGTTTCTAAAGACAAATTGCCAAGGAATGTAAGAATAACAACCACAAAGCCTTCATTAGCCATACCAAACATTTAGGTGGCAACTCTCAAATATGCTGTCAGCTACTGCAAAATGGCAAAAAATACACTGAACCAACTTACATTGCCCATATCCTGTTAGACAAGTTCAGTGCAAACCCCCCCCCCATCACCCCCAAAAGGGCCTGTGTCCATCCCAGAAGAATGCAGAGCCCCAGACTTCATGGACATTCAGGTAAAAACAGCCCTCTCCAAACCCAAGAACACAGCATCAATGGGACTGGATGGTGTCCCAGGCTGCGACTTACACTAGCCCCAAAAAGGAACTACACCCTCACCTACATTCACTGTCCAGACTCAACCTTACCACAGGCTATGTACCCAAAGAATGGAATACAGCAACAGTCATCCAGCTCCACAAAAAGGGTGCCACAACAGAACCAGGAAACCATTGCCCTATAGGCCTACTCAGCCTGGTCTGCAAAGCTATGGAGAAAATTATCATGGAACCCATAAACAGAGACATTGGGGACCTCCAGACACTGGACTCTACCCAACTTGGCTTTGTTAAAGGCAGATCCTGCCTCCTAAACCTAGTTGACTTATTTGAAACAGTTACCAAGGACATAGATGGAGGTGAAAGTAGTCCACACAGCCCACCTGGACCTCACTAAGGCCTTTCAACACCATTCCCCACTCTGGCATCATGGACAAGCTTACCAGCTTTAACATTGACAGCTATGTCACAGGATGGGTGGCCAACTGGCTAACAGATCAAACACGCATGTTCAGAGTTGCAGGTGCCATGTTCGACTCTAAATCAGTCACAAATGGCATCCCACAGGTCTTGGTCCTGCGACCCACCTGTTCAGTAGATACTGCTCAGAGGTACAGGCAAGCATGGGAGGAGTATGGCTGAACAAGTTTGCAGATGACTGCTAACTGTGGTCCATAATTGACTCTACAGCTGACACAGACATCCTCCAGAAGGGTCTTACAGAGACAAGATACCTGGTGTCAAAACAATGCCCTCAAGCAGAATGCCAAAGAATGCATAGTCATCCCCTTTGGATAAAACAAAGTGCACACAAATTGCCACATAGGTGGTAATCCAGTATGTACGGAGAATGTAATTATGGCCCTGGGGACCCAGGTAGATAGTAAACTCTCCTTTGATGCTCACATTGCCAAAGTGTTTAGAAATTCCTTCTATGTAGCCCACCTAATATCAGCTAATGTAACCCACTTTGTCTAGTCTGATGATGTCACCATCCTACAAATATACCTGTGGAAAACAGAACTCTCAGTAATGTGTCTAGCACGTCGTGTTAAGGTGTACTTCTCTAGTATCATAAAGTCATTCGGTAGGGGTTTGAATCCTGCACTTAACAGCTGTGTGTGTCTCCTTGTAGAGGAGCAACCTTTTTGGAGACTACTAAAACACCTTAAAAGTGGTATACTTATCTTTGTCAAGTCTGATGATGTCACCATCCTACAAATATACTTGTGGAAAAGAGAACTCTCAGTAATGTGTATAGCATGTCGTGTTAATGCATACTCCTCTATTATCCTAAAGTAATTAGGTAGGGATTTGAATCCTACACTTGTCAACTGTATGTGAGTGTGTGTTTCCATGGAGAGGAGCAACATTTTTGAAAACTACTGAAACACCTTAAAAATGGTATACTCATCTTTGTCAAGTCTGATGATGTCACCATCCTACAAATATACATGTGGAAAAGAGAGCTCCCAGTAATGTGTATAGCACGTTGTATTAATGTGTACTGCTCTAGTATCATAACCTAGTTAGGTAGGGGCTTGAATCCTGCACTTGGTGTGTGTGTGTGTGTGTGTGTGTGTGTGTGTGTGTGTGTGTGTGTGTGTGTGTGTGTGTGTGTGTGTGTGTGTGTGTGTGTGTGTGTGTGTGCGCTCTATGTGTATGACACAGGTGGTCAATGTGCTATGGGTTTTGCTTTTACTACTGTATGACATATCACAATGACAACAGTATGTGCATTGCACGTCAGGTAGCTGTGTGGCAAATACGTATATGTACATGTGACCTCAATTATTTCATAGGTTGGAACCCTGCTTTCTCCATGAACACATCTGTTATCTTTGCCAGAGTGTGCTGCCACTTTCCAGACCATAGGTCACATCTGTATGCTTGTGACAAGCCCAGCCACTGCAGTGATCCCCGGCCAAGGTCATCCGTGTCACACACACTCATTACGGTTTCTACTGAATAGTGTAAGTGAGGGTTTATGCCTGAGGTATATTTCAGACCTGTTCAAATGCAGTAAAGTCTGTCAATGATGGCTATTCATTATAGGTGTACAACAACCTTTGTGGATATGCATGCACACCCCTTATTACTTATGTGATTCACCGAGGGATTTCAAAATACCTTTGGAAATGTGATTACCAAAGGAGAGATGACGTAACACTTGGCTGTATGTACACATCGGTACCTGTTCAACATGTTGGGGGCTACTTCCTATGTGGTACTGTGGGGATACTATGTTTTGTAAAGGTGGATGACTATGCTTTAGTTGGCTTATAGCTTTACAGCATGGGTTTGACAACAGGTATCTGTCTGTATGATACCCTTCTGGAGGATGTGTGTGTCATCTGGAGAATGCATTATAGGCCACAGTATGCATTTCCAGACATGGACGGACATATCCCTACTGTGTTTGCTTGTACCTAAGAGAGCTATATGCCAAACAGGAGTGGTCCCAGGAATGGGTGCAGGTGAATACCACTGGTTACTGGCATAGTATAGTACCTGAAGGATTCAAATGTTACTGTGTGTCCTACATCTGTGTGTCAGTTGTCAAGACATCATCTAATGATTGTTTATGGTCAGGCTGTTGAGGTTATGTATACTACCAGAATGCAAACCAATGATAGATGGTAACAGTATCACCCACAGCACAGTGTCAAACCATGTCATACACATATGTGTACCCAAGTTCCAAAATGTGTGTAGTACAATGCATACTGGCCACCAATAGAAACTTTGGAGTATTAACACTATGTAATACAGGGCATGTCACCATGCCCATGTGTCCACTATGCACGTATATGCAGACAGTGGACTTCCACTATGTTCACAAATGTACACCTGCAAATCTGTGCTGCACACATCCCACACATACTGTCCACTCTCTAACACATATTGCCAATACTACACACATCAGCCAAGTGGCACGTGGGCAGACAATACACTATTGGAATTAACACTGGTGTAAACAATACTACATTGACAATCATAGCTTTAATGATCATGCCTGCTCGGCTACACCTTCAAGGATATCATTACACTTTAGTGCTGACAACATGCTAACATTGCTATACTGCTATAAAGTCACCCTGTGCATCAGCACCATGTTAGTCTGTTCCTGCATCAATGTTACAGATGACAGGAGGTGGCACAGGTTTCATCATATGCACAGGGTGTGTTGTTGGTTTGCCAGAGGCCTACATTGAGCCATACAACTGACATGTATGTGTGTGTGTGTGAGTGTGAGGGCCAAGAGTACCGGTATGGGCCAATGTTGATGTAATATGTGCGGGTATGTGTTAGCCCTAGGTGTCTGGTTTATGTGTGCATGTGTCTGCATGCACACAGTTCCACCATGTGGCTGCCATATACGAGGATTTATGGGACAGCCACGGACTGTACCTGCCAGCCTTTACAGATCACTGTCTCTGGCCATGGATACGGTACCTGTGCCTGGCAGGGGTGCTACTGACAGTATCAGGTACTAAGCCAGACTGGGTACTATCCTCAGAGGTAGACATATGTACACTGGACCCAGTTCCCTGCTGGGACTGGCCAGAGCCACGTGCACGTGGTCTTCTAGGATGGTCTATGGACAGCCCACCCCCAACATTGCTGGGGCTGGTACTGGTACTACGGGAGCAGCTGTGTCCTGAGGGACGTCCGCGGTGACTGCCAGCTGCTGATGTTGCTGGGATACGTCCACATCGACATCTCAACCATCCCACTCTGTCCTGACACATGGACATGACATTGCGGAGGACATCTAATGTCTCACCCCAACGTCTATCAGTGACCTCAGTGTAATTACAGATGGCACCTGCTAGGTCTCGGATACTGTCATTTAAAGCGGTGTTATGTGCCCTCTGTGCCCTTAGTCCCTGTCTGGTGTACCATTCCATATGTGCCTGTGCCTCCATGACAGCCTGGAACATGAGTGGGGTTGTAAGACCTGTGGTACATCTGCCAGGGGCATGATGACCAGCAGTGCTCTGACGAGAACCCCTGGACATCAGCCTATGTGGTACCTTTCCAGACATCTGGGTATGGCTGCTGTGTCCAGATGCATGTGCCATAGATGCCCCACTGTCCTGGCCATTGCTGGCTGTACACTGTCCCTCAGCTAAGGGCATTGGTGATGATGGATGTATTGGCAGTATGACTGTGTGCATGGATAGGGTGGACACTTGTGTACTGTCGATTGGTGGCCCAACGACAGACCCTGACAAACATGCCTGTGCCTCAACACACCTATCCTCATTATCACTATTTGTGTCAGTGACATCAGGTTCCCTGCTGCAGTGAACCAGTCCAACCTCAGCACCGGTGAGAGGAAGACAGGAAACACACTTTATGACCTGTACATGATGTCAGAACACATGCACACATGCACACATGCACAAATAAACACATGAACACATGAACACATGAACACATGCACACATGAACACATGCACACATGCACACATGCACACATGGACACATGCACACATGCACACAAATACACTCCTCACTAAAGCAGACAAACACACACACACACACACACACACACACACACACACACACACACACACACACACACACACACACCACCAGCAATCCAGAACATACTCAATAGTGGTTGATGGTGGGGTACAGTATCACAAGCCAAACAGTCATATCACACGTGTCAGCATGCAGGACATGTATTGCTCAACAGCATGCAGTCCCAGTGTAGACAGTCCTTACTAATAACAGTATACATGGCTTTGATGCATGTGTGTTGTTGTTCAGTGATTGGCCTTACCCTGGAACGCAATGTGTACATGGACACAACATTGCTGTGTAAGTATTACAAGCTCTTCAATGTGCTGTGCACCATCACTCACAGGTATACATACCATGGCTGGATGTGTATCTGTGTGTCACATAGATATCCATTACTGATTAGAGCATCTGTGTCTTTCGCAGATAATTGTGGACACAGATTTAGCGCATGCATGCTATATAAACACACAAGATGAGTGATGCGTGTATACCTGATGGAATACCATTGCTCAACATAGCCATTGTACAGTGGTTATGGTGAGTGTAGAACATATTGTGGACATGCCAGTGCCAGCCATGACATGGCATACTACAACACAACTGCAACATTAAACATCACACATACCCAATGTGTGTCATGTGACCTATACAGTCAATAGCATTACAAGACATATATGTGTCACTTTGTGCAAATGGTGATTGCTATGCATATTGTGTATAGGTGCATACGTTTGCATGTACACACACACAACATTGAGGTGTATAGCAATGAATGCTATGTGTAGTACTGTGGTTTCTGTAACTGGATGGGTTGCAGTACCATGAGCCATCATCATGCAGCATCATGTGGTCACTCAAGGCTACTAATGTGTGCCAGACCGGCACCTATCATGCTGTACCTGAACTGCAGTACCATGGCTACATTTACCATTTTACAGTTAGTTGTTACATGGGTTTGTAAGGTGCCCAATAGGGAGCATTGCCTAACTTGAATGTGTTGTGTGTTGAAGAGTGTCACACCGCCCCATGATAGGCCTCTACCCCTCAGGTATATTATGTGTGCTGTGTGGATGACATTAGGGATACTGGAGTGTGACCTTACAGCGGGTGTCTGAATATACCATGTGTAGCATATTAACATGTACTGCGTATGACAAAGTTGTGTATGTTGTGTGCATGTGTATCGACTCTGCCTATCCAATGTCCACTACAGTGTAGCCACAATTGTTTGGGATGGTCTGTGTATTGCATGTGTTTGAGGCAGCTACTCACGTTACTGAGATGTGCATAGTCTCACAGCAAACATGCACAGCATGCATTATGTGTAGGTGTGTTACATGTGTACATGGCCTACACCTCACCTACGACATGCACAGTTTATTTGCAATATTAAATGTAGAACACACTCACCAGCATGGGTCTGCTGCCTTGCTGTCACACCAGAGGGACCTACAAGGATATGAGACAGTTTGTCAGTGGCAACAACTGTGGCATTGCTACTGTGGGTTTGCAATCTTACAGTAGTACAACGGTTGACAGTCACAGGCCTACAGATCATGTTCCAAATTATCAGTATTGCACAACACCAGGCTCCACATCTTCTAACTACACAGTACACATCTCATATATGCATGATCTATCAATAGAGGTAACAGTAGTCTACAGATATGCCATGTTACCTGCACGCTCCGTGTGAACTTGCTGGGTGGCTCCGGCCTCGATAATGATACATGTCTGCTGTTGTTGTTGTTGGCCAGGAGCCAACAGGCTCAGGAGCAGCTCCTCCAGTCTGGTGAGGGGGGGATAGATGGTAACCCCACCACCTGTGGCAAGCTGTTGTCTACGGACATCAGACGCACGTTGCCGGACATGTCTAAGTAAATCACTGCAGTGATGGCGTACCTGCTCATATGTCCGGTTATGCGTGCCTATGTCATTTACCCTATGGACAACATCTTGCCACAGTGCAGTCCGCACATGCTGGTCCTGGCTGGTTCTTGAGAAAAGCAGTGTGTAGTGCTGAACCATACTGGTTGTTATGACGTCATCCTCAGCAGGAATATAGGTTGGGTTGCGATGGTGGCCATGAACCCTGGAAGACAATGAAACAATATGTGTGAGCAAGTCATGTGGCACACTTAACATTTTACAGTACAGATATCACTGAACTGCCATAAATAGCAACCTATTGTCTGTCAGAGGATACACACTTTCAATACCACATATCAGTGCTCAACCTACAACTGCCTGACAGTGCCTGGCATGCTCTATATATTAAACCATGTTCTGCACAGCAACAAAGAGAAACCACTATGTAAGACTATACAACAGTACATGGCACACTGTATGCAACACAATGCACCACCTAGCCACAGGAGGTATATATCAAGCTAATGCATAAAGAAATATGTCATCCATTGCAATGATTGTAAAGTCCAGTTACAGTATTACCAGTATACCACACTAGTTGTTGATGGCAAACCCCTGCCTAAAATATGTGCACATTCATGAATATAGGTGGCATACTGCTGTACTAGACTATACATGTTGCTAGATATGCACTTATATCCTGTAACACACATATGACCGAAGGCATGTTACAGGCATACACACACACACATCAGACATACATAAAAGACACAAAGGTATGGCAACCCAGATGAGCTTTACGTGTGTACCAAACAGTACTGTGTGTCAGTACTTACAAAACCTTATGCCTGAGGTATGTAATCTGTGAGGACTACAGGGAACACACAAAACAGTGGTTCCAAGCAATGTGGACATACACCATACTGTGCTGTTTAGGCCTACAGCTTCAGGTAGTACTACAGTTCATACAGGATTTGGATTCACCAGCCGTGCTAATCAATAAGCATACATGTACTGCTTTAGCTTCCAATGGCACACCCCAGTTAACACCAAGGGACTACGTCAGACCATATGCCATACTGCTTTTTCGGCCTAGTAATAGCATGCACATCTTTTGCTGGGATCAGAGCTAGGACACAAAATACCATGACAGAAATAGTTTCCAACTAAGCTATCCCACATATACATAACTGTGACACATTCACCATCACACTCAGTCAACCTCACATAGCAATTATTGCAACAAGTACATGTGGGTGTGTATTGGTTCATAGGTAGGTAACAGGCTATTGGCCCTAGGACCTATAGAAGCCTAGCCAGATGGTACCCTGGCCTTTGACACCCAAGTAATTTAATTCCATGTGCCCCTGTCAAGCAGAGCCACAGAGGTGATTCCCGGGGTGTATTCCCTATCTCCCATCCAATCATCAAGATTATTCATGACTAGTGCTACTGAGGAGCTTTGTTTGCTATTGATAGGTAGTTTGTTCCAGGGTATGGGATGTCTCTGAGATAGGAATCTATCCCTCCAGCATGTTCTGTTTATTGAGGTGACAAGGTTTAGGTCCCTAGAGCGTGTAGCTCATAGGGATTGTGATCTGTTTATGTGGAGCATGTCCAACAGCTCTGGGTTTGACATAGCTTTGCATGTTAGGCAGAGATCACCTCTGGGTAGGCGGTATGCGACACAGTCTAGCTGTGGTTTTGTGAGATGGTCTGCATAGGGCATCTGTTTGAGGCCAGTAATACTCTTTGTGAGGTATGTCTGTGGCCTTTCCAGTTGCTGTAGATGTCTTGTGAGGTACATACCAAAAGGGGCATTGTACTCTATAATGGGTTTTGTGAGTGATGAGTAGAGGGGAACACTGACATCTTTTTCCCTGGATGACACACCTTTTGTGATGAGGTGTGCCACATAGACAGATTACATGACTAGTGTGGCACTGTAATTATCAAAGGGGAGACTACTGTCCACCTGTGTCCCATGGTCTCTTAACACACTTTCGGTGTTAAGTCGACTACCACCTATGTGGTAGTTCATGGGTACAGAGTTTTTACCAAAAGGGATGCCAATGCATTTTTGACAACGAGCTTGAGGCCATGGCTTTGTCACCAGGCATCTGTCACAGTAAATATGACTCTCTCTCTCTCTCTCTCTCTATATATATATATATATATATATATATATATATACACACACACACACACATACATATAAACATCCATTGGTGTACATATAGATATACATATAGGCACATATACAGTCCACCTTTCATGGTGGGAATATCAATTATGTGAAGGATGTGAGGTATTCAGTTATGTAATAATATTGCACAGTCTTGTGCGAAATGCATTGAAGGTGTTCTCAGCCCATGTAGCTTTAGCAGGCCTCACTGGCTGCAACACTGCAAACCTAACAAATCACGCCCACAGCGTTTAACCACCATATGTCATATACCAGCACTGTATGCTGTCTTGATTGAACACACTACAACCTACATACAAATATGCACATAACAACCTTCACCAACATATATATGACCACCCTTCACAAACAGTTGCAGTATGTCCCTTGCTCTATGCACATGTACAGATGCTAATATATCTGACACAGATATATCTCTGCCATACACACACAAGATCCACACTGTTGTAAGTCCCTGGACGTCACGGCTGACCTGTTGGGCCTTGCTGCAACATAAACAGGTGTCACATGTGAGCACACAGTAATATTAGAGATTGTATATATAGCTGCAAATGCTAGATTAGCATACTAGCCTGGTACAGCAGTTGCCAATGCTAAGCTACATGTTAATATGACTATCATGCATGTGTTACTCTGTCACATCCATGTCTTTATAGCTGTAATCGCTACTCCCCCAAACAGCCATTATCTACACTACTGTACAGAACACAGATAACATGGATCAGATGTTTGACATTTAATGCTGAGTTACATATGTCACAGTTATGTCCCACTGCACACAGCTACACACTGATTTGTCCATGGCAGTAGTTATGCAGGGCATCTGTGCATAGATACATACTGCTGCCACATATGGATGTTTTAAAGTATGTAGAGTACTCTTCAAAAACATCTACTACATGCCAGTAAATACATATCTGCTACATACCTTTCTTTTGTATGTGTTGGTAGTATTACTTTCCGTGTGTCTTTGGCTTTTTTTTTTCTGTCGATGTGGGTGTGTGTCTCTATCTCTGTCTCTGTCTCTCTCTCTCAATATCTGCAATGGAATGATTGCGTGTGTGGGCAGCAAGTACAGCCTGCTTTTATAGGTATCTGCACATGTGCATGTGATGGCCTCTGCACCAATTGGTGGCCACCATTTGGTAATTGCATGCAGTCTGCTGTGTGGTAATTGCAGTACTCACTGTCATAGCAACCCAATGCTATAAATTGCTATGTCAGGTAGGAGTAGCCCTTTCAGCTTTCCAAAGTGGGGCCCATGCTTGTTTGCTGTGGACACCGTTGTTTAAGTCAGAAGGTTGGTATAGTTCTTATATCTGAAGCTAGAGGTGTAGCCAGTGATTTAAATGCTGTACTCAGACCTGAATGTTGCCACTTCCAGTACACAGTTGTCAGTGTAGAATTGTACTCACCGCTACAAATGCTAACACAAGATACATGGGAGTATAACGTTTCTTTTCTACTTATACAATTAACTTCCATACAAAAGTAGTTATTGAGATGTATTCATTTGGCACATGAACTGTTTGTGAACTGCTATACTGTGAATATTAATGTACTCACTTCTGCACAGTTCGTGCTTTTTTATTGTTGACATTAGCACAGGATGCTCAAGAAAACTGGACAGTTCCAGTACTGAGTATGCCTACCTACATCCTTGGTAGACCCTGAACACACAGGTGTATTGTACATTTGGGTGGGGATGCAGACATACAGACAGCATTATGTATTATTGTGTGAATGTTATCTTGCTGGACTTAAAGGGTTGCTGTGTACCTGTTAGTTTAACAAGGCAAGTAGTCTGTCTGCATAGCTCCCAACTGTGGACCTATCCAGATGGTAGACAGACATTAGGCTGTTATTCTCTGTCTGTGCAATGCACAGGTCTTTTCAGCACTGGCACAATGGCATTGTTACAGTCGTTTGCTACCAGTACATGGCTACATCCTTTGGTATTTCAGTGTTGTACTCCTACATAAGGGTATGCTTTTAGAACTCCTTCCAAAGCTATTTGCACAGTGTGTAACAGCAGAAAAGCTGATATGCCTGTGTGTTTCAGCTTCGGCCAGGCCTCTGAAACCCTCTGGTACATATTTGAACAGAGTGAGGTAAAGGTAGGTAAAAGTGAGGTACACCTTCAAAATATTAGAGTCAGTAAGTGGAGACTTAGGAAGAACCAGTGCATATGGATTACTACACCTTTTCTGAAGTACAAGCGGTGTCTAACTCCTACATATTGTCATTATTCATTAGGTGTAATACCCCACCTTCCTGCCTAACATCAGTACTTTTCAGGGGATTCAGAGGGACACAGCCAACATATGTTTCAAAATCAGGGAGATCCCTGAAATGTAGTCACAGTTGGGATGTATGTCCTCTGCCCTATTCAGATATGCCACTGTTTGTCCTGCTATGATACTGTGTGGGGGTTGTAAAGTGCTGCTGTAACATCTTTTTCTGCTAGAATGGCTGGTTCTCTTATCACAGTCATGTAATGCAATTCCACAACAACTGCTGGTAAAGTTCCACAGAACAGGTTTCGTGTTATGGCATTCCTATTTTTCCTTTACATTCACTCATTCTGATGCATGATATATCTATTTCAGCAACAACCTGCTGTATATCTACTGTGGCTTAGTGGTACATCCTGCATTCTAGTGTGTCCAAGGTCCAGGGTTCCAGACTGACAGAGGTGCTTTATTTTGCTGCTGAGCAGAACAAGGGCCCTCACATGCAGGATGACTAAGGCCCTTTTAAGCAGTTGTAAGTGGGTTTGCGCAGGTTTGCATAAAGCTTAGCAATGCTTAGCTAACCGCACACAAATGCACACTAGTGCAAACCCACTAACTATTGCTTAAAAGTGCTTACTCCTGCTAACCCTTGCGCTTATTTCTTTGAAAGAAAAGAAAATGGGGAGATAGGACAGTGGTGAAAAAGGGGCACAAAGAGGGAAAGATAGTACAGAAAACAGCTCGGGATGTGCAGGATGGGTGTAGGGAAGGACCATAGCTGCCCATTCCTTTTACAGCAACAGCTGTGCATATGCAATAATTTTGGAGGGAAATATGAAACCTTCCACCCCTGAGAGAGGGGTGAGGACAACAAAGTATGTTGTACTGCCAATCCAATTACATTTTATATGTCCAGCAGACATATGTGCAAAATGGGCAGATATATATGGGGCATAATTTTTTTTGGAGCAGATTGCCCTATTTTTTCTTTTTCCAGGTGAGAGTGGAATGTGGGGTAGGGGATGTAGGTATATTTGGGGAGGTAGGTTGGGGAGGTAAACAGACAGGACAAACAAGATGCATACAGGGGTGGAATATGACATGTGGGGTGTGAACAACATTGATGGGGAAGGATGTTTGGAAACCGCAAGCCCATGAGCCCACAGATGGCGACAGTGGAACTGCGATCCCCACCCATGGGTAGTCACCAGTGCACCTTCGCAGACCAGAGGATGGCTGTGCTGGGGGCTGCATAGGAGGGGCAGGCTCACCCATGAGTCATGCCACTCGTGACTCAAGCTGGCGTAGAGGATCAGTGACAGAATGCTGGATCTCCCTACGCACCATAGCCAGGACAGTTCGGAGGGTGAGAGGAGGCCCTCCTCCGCCCACACTTGCATGGAGGGAATGAGCCCCATCCCCTGCAGCACTTCCACCCAAAGGTGGCACAGGCCCAATGGAGGAGGGGGTCCCAGGCTGGGCACCAGACCTGCTGCTGCCAGGTGCCATTGCCAGCTGAGGTGGGACAGGTGGGTCCGCTGGGACCGGCCTTCCCATACGTTCTATGTTTAGGAGGATGTAATGACAATATGGGTTGGTAACAGCCAACAGCATTCCAAATTAGTTGTAACAGCATGCAGTAGTATTCCCATTAACCCAACACACCAGAGTTCCAACAGTTGAACAACAAGCATAACAGATGCATATATAGAACAACAGTGGACATTCCAACAGCATGCAAGATTAATTGGTGGCAACAGGCCACTAAGATTGTGGTATTTGAACAGGGCACATGCATCAAAGTAAATGCAGATATTTATAAACCAATAGGACATATGTCCCAACAAATATTTTGAGATTAGACATACCCATTGAGGTGTAGAATTGCATTGTTTGTGCATATACAGTAGGGTGTAAAAAGATACCTCCATTAACAACTTATATATACTTATAGTTTACACTACATTCCTATTGACTGCAAGTATATATCCCCTACATGTATTATT